>NC_069504.1:283095976-283160976 GCF_027579735.1 Bombina bombina
GATCATGACAAGGCCACGGAGTTCTGGAATATGATTAAAAGCCCTTCACTAATGGACGAAGATATCAGTATCCTTAACTCCCCCATATCAGCGCAAGAACTAACTGAGGCAATCTCTGGTCTCCCCACTGGTAAGGCAGCAGGTCCGGATGGATTACCTGGTGAATTTTACAAAATTCTTTCTTCAGAAATCTCTCCATACTTAATAAATTTATATAATGACCTCTATATGAAAAGTAAACCAATCCCTCCTTCATTCTCGGCATCACATACAACTCTGATCCTCAAGGAAGGGAAGGACCCAAGGCTCAAAGAATCTTATAGGCCAATAGCCTTACTTAATTCAGATTATAAGATTCTCACCTCTATCTTAGCAGCTCGATTACAGCAAATACTCCCACAGGTAATCCATCCGGACCAAGCGGGTTTCATGAATGGACGGAACTCCTCGGCAAAAATAAGGGAATTACTACTTACACTTGAATATTTGGAAAAGGCCCGGCAGGCGGGAGGGGGGAGAGAGGAAATGCCCGGAGCACCGGACATGGCTATTCTGTCCATTGACGCAGAAAAAGCGTTTGACTCTGTCACTTTCAAGCATCTTAACACCTCCCTGACAAAATTTGGAATTAAGGGTAAATTTCCTGAATTTGTTAAGAACCTTTATAAAGGCTCAGCTACACGTCTAATTATTAATGGCATGGTATCCCCATCAATAACTCTGGAAAGAGGAACCCGCCAGGGGTGTCCTCTCTCCCCTCTCCTGTTCAATGTGGCCATTGAACCTTTGGCAATCATGGTAAGACAAAACTTGGAAGGAATTAAGATTTCAAATCATGAAATGAAAATCGGCCTATATGCAGACGATGTACTATTATATATATCTAACACTAAAATTAACATCCCAAAACTTATGCAAATAATAGACCATTTTGCTACCTTCTCAGGATATAAAATAAATACAGCTAAGTCAGAAATTCTCTGGATCCGTAGGGATAAAGGCTCTTGTACAGAAAATCCTTTCAAAAGAATAACAGATTAATTTAAATACTTGGGAATAAATGTTCCGGTGAATGCCGACAAATTATATGAACTTAACATACCCCCCATTATTAGGCAAATTAAAGAAAAGCTGAGAACTTGGCACACACTTCCACTCTCGGTCTCGGGTCGAGCGGCAATATTTAAGATGGTTCTTCTCCCGAAACTCCTTTATATACTTTTGAATGTCCCAGTAATCTTGTACGAAAAGGATGTAAGATTAATCAATAGCTTGATTAGCCAATTTCTCTGGCAAGGGAAAAAGGCACGAATTTCCCTTAAAAAACTCTCTCTCCCATGCGATTCTGGTGGTATGGCACTCCCAGATATCAGAGCATACAACCTTAGCTCCCTGGCACGAATAGCTACTAGCTGGATCTTATCTAAGGATTACATCCTAAATAACCATCTTGAAAGTAATGTCTGCGATCCTTATCTCCCCCTAGCACTCCTACACTCCCCTCCTAAAGAGCTACCCCTAGAAATTAAAAGACTGAAATCTATATCCAACCCTATCAGGGCTTGGTGGAAAATATCAAAGCTTTTATCTTTCAACCCTAAAATTTCAAAACACCTCACCTTGATAGGAAACCCAAAGTTTCAACCCGGCCTACAGTCTGAGGTCTTCAATAGATGGCACAATAATGGACTAAATAAACTAATCTTACTGATAGATGGGGACGGAAAAACCATTAAAACATTTGAAAAACTAAAAGGGGAATATAACTTACCCAACAAAGACTTCTTTGCTTATTTACAGATAAGGCATTATTTCCTGGAAACAACTAGAGAGGTAGGATGGTCTTGGAAATTAGGTAAACTTGAAAATTGGCTTACACTTATGACTGTGGATCGGATCTCTATCTCTGTATGCTATCATCTTTTGGCTATTAGCAGGGGCAACCAGAATTTAGCAAGACTTGCTCTAACATGGACTTCACTGTCAGAACAAAATAGGGTAGACTCAAAAATAGTGCAACATTCCATAAGCAAAGTGAAAAAAACAACTCTTTCAGCTACTTGGCGGGAAGCACATATCAAAATTCTTCATAGGGCATATTTTACTCCGGAAACGGGTCGCAGGGTTCACAACTCAGGCTTTGATAAATGCCCCAAATGCTCATTCCCGGCAGCCAACTTAGAACACATGCTTTGGTTCTGTCCAAAAGTAAGAAATACTTGGTGCAAGCTTGAATATTGGTTGAATAAGGTGCTGAAAATTCCCCCTATAACTCTTACCCTATATCAAATTATATTATGTAACGATAATCTAACTGAACGCCACCCTAATGATAACCTGATCTCCGTCTCGATATTAGCCACTAGATACTTAATCTGTAAAAAATGGAAAACGCGCTCAGCGCCCAGCGTATGCGAAATCCAAAACTGTCTAAAAAAACAATGCATATTAGAACAAAAAGACACAGACATAGACAATGAAGAGGACATAAGGATTTTTTTCAATAAATGGGCAGTATATATTAAATCACTCCCTGAAAATGAAAAAGAATATATGATCTTCCCATTTCAAAATTCTGAACTAATCTTACTAGGCATCTGGTAGCTGGGCGAGATGAATGAGAGATGGCCACCTTCCCTTTCCCCTCCCTCCCCTTTTTTTTTTTTTTTCTTCTTTCCCTCTTGGATTGTTTTTGTTTTGTTTTGTTTTAATTTAAATAAAAAAAAAAAAAAAAATTCCAACAATGAGTAACGACTAAACAGATGGATAATTCAGGATAATCTATTGCATATATGAATTATAATATATACTTCATGTTTGGTTGATATTATTTTTTGTTTCCTTTTCTTCTCTATTATCATAACATGTATGACAAACTGAAATATCTCTTGTTTTTTTTTTTGTGCTGATATGGATATTGTATTCATTGTTGGTTATAAATAAATATTTAAAAAAAAAATTGCATGCTCTATCTTAATCATGACAGTTTAATTTTAGCTAGACTATTCCTTTAACATGTACACCTAGAATGGCTTTTGATACCTCTTTGTTTCGTAAAAAAATCAATTTTCTTTCTTTTTCTTAAACAGGTGGATTGAAGCATTCCAAGAAGCAACAATATTGTAACAACTTTTCTTTGAAAATTGAGGATGAAAATAAATACTGCCACATTTGTATACTTTATGCAAAAATCCCCAATTCAACAAACCTACAGCATCAATTTTGTGATTTTCCTCATGTTTATAGTTTTAATGTATTTTATTAGTTTGTAAAATAGTCTGGAATTGATAATATGTTTTAATGCAAGTTCTGTAAATATTATTTATTAAAACACAAATGTTTACTTTGTCAGTAAATGTATTTTGGGAGCTCACATAAAACACAGAGCTTTTTGTGTTTTGTAGATATTATGTATATTTTTTTTTATCTTTTTCACTGTCCAAGCTGTAATTTTGTTCATTTTTATGTCAATAGAATATTTACATAAAAACCTTGAAAAACAACCAGTTCTGTTTTATTAATTTCATAAAAGGTAAACTAGGTTGTTAGAAAAGAAAAGCATGCGTAATACATAGTGGTGAATGGTGGTAATAAAAGGGAACTATACATGATTTAAAGGACCATTACCAGTACACATGCAAAATAAAAAGACTTGCCAGCCAACTGCATCATGTGATATCCATCAGCCTATCACACACTCATATGTATAAACTGAACTCTGGCACATGCTCAGTAGGAGTTGGTGCCTCAGAAAGTGTTTATATAAAAAGACTGCACAATTTGAAAAATAATAAGTAAATTGGAAAGTCTCTTAAAACTGCATGCTCTATCTGAATCATGAAAGTAAATTTTTGACTTAAGTGTCCCTTTAATACAACTTGTTGGTAAAATTATTTCTTTAAAAAATCTTGCCACTGGGAATTGAGATTTTTTTTAAAGATTCGTACCCAGCCCTTATCAGAACAGCATGTGGCAAGTTCAGCTCCATGAAACTCATTGGAGACACTTTTATCAAACCTATTACCACACTGAAAGAGGTGTCAAGGGTAACAGCATCACAAAAATGCATTCACACCCTACAAAAGAGATAAATGAAAATAAAGAAACTTTAAAACATGCACAAAACAAGAGAAATTAAAAAAACAAAGATAGAAGATGATATTTCACAAGGGCAATAATATCTTTTAAAATTTTGCATGTTAACTTCTGATTTTTATATAAGGAACATCACATCTACACATTAGGAACTGGGGACTCGCTCTGTGTGCTCTTGTGTGAAATTTTAGCCTGCTAAACTTTGTTTGAAACAACTGAATTTGGTTGGGTTTGGATTGCAGTGGACATTGTTTTATTCTTGGTCCCATGCATCACAATGTGTTAAGCTGGCCCTGATGGGGGAGTGTTTTGTGCTGAATGTCAGGTGACTAATAGACCAAAAGCAAATATAATAAATGCAACAATTCTGTGTAACTGTATGTAATGGTAAATATATAAACAACTTTGTTTAGTAAGTAATTCAGTACTCTGAGGATGAATATCATAGTGAGAATATAGAGAGAAGCTATGCACATAGCCTATTGTCTCCTCCTGGTGTTTACTAACAGAACGTGGCTTAGAAGTGTTCTATCTTATATAGACAGTTTACACAGATAAGTATACACTTTCCTGCCTGTAATCGCCCCTTCGTTTAGCTGTTACACATGAAGAAGAAACTTATTTGTTTGCTTGAAAATTCCAAAGCAATCAGTTTTAGTTGCACCTGCTAACTTTAGAATAAAACAAAAAAATCACATCTTCGACTGTTTTTAATCTTTGAATGGGAACTTAAACTGTAGCATTAATGTTGGTTTTCTCTCCACTGAAACTAGACTTATAATTGCCTCTGACTATTTTCAAGGGTAGTTGACCAACATGAATGTTGCTCAAACGATAGATGGAAACGTTTTATTTAAAGGGACATTACACACATGCTTAAATCTCAATTAAAATTGTAAAAGAAAAATGCAATGCGTATTTATTACTTTTTGCCATTATTTTTTTTTTTCCTTTTTCACTGGCTGACTTCAACAGGTGAGCCCATGACTTGGTCCTGTGCCTGCAAGGGTGGGCAAAATCAATCTTCTAGTTTACCTTAGAGCAAGAAAATGATGCCATTTTTTTTATTAGTTCCACCACACTTATACCTTTAAAGGGACAGTCTACTTTAAAATCGTCATTGTTTAAAAAGATTGATAATCCCTTTATTAACTAGTCCCCAGTTTTGCATAACCAACACTGTTATATTAATATACTTTTTACCTCTGTAATTACCTTATAGCTAAGTATCTGCAGACTTTCCCCTTATTTCAGTTATTTTTTCAAACTTGCTTTTCAGCCAATTAGTGCTGATTTATGCATAACTCCAAGGAGTGAGCACAATGTTATCTATATGGCACACACAAACTAGCACTGTCTGGCTGTGAATAGCTAATAAAATGCATAAGATAAGAGGTGGCCGTCAGGGGCTTAGAAACAGGCAGATATTTAGAGGTTATAAAGTATATAAATATAGCAATGTTGGTTGTTCAAAGCTGAGGAATGGGTAGTAAAGGTGTTATCTATCTTTTTAAACAATAAAAAAATAAAGTAGACTGTCCCTTTAATTTCTACCACCAGGACAGTTTGGTCCTCAGATACCTCTGACAGTATCAAAGCGAATGTTGTAAAAATCTATCTATAACCCTTTCATAGTTATTTCTTTATTACAACTGACAATGTAGTTCTAAATATAAGACAAAGTTAAAAATAAAAGGTCCATAGTAAAAAATGACATGTCCTGATTCTTTAGAGCATGTAACTTTAAGACTATCTACCCTAGACTATTGTGTGTTTAATGCTAGCAAAATGGTTAAACACACAATTTAATTTAGCACTCTCAGAGCACTGCTGGTTCTGAGCAGGAAAAAAGCTGCTGATGCATTCAGCAGCGCTAGCAACATTACCCAGACTTGCAACTAGCACTGCTGATTTGATCAGCTGCATTTTCTGCTCTGGATCAGCAGTGCTCTGTGGCTCTCAAGCCTTATTTATACGGTGTGCTTAACCCCTTTGTAGGTGTTAAACAAAGTAGTCTAGGGTCGATAATCTTAAAATTACATGCTCTAACAGATAAGAGCATGTCATTTTTTGACTATAATAGCCCTTTTCTTCTGTTAAGTGTGATCAGTCCACGGGTCATCATTACTTCTGGGATATTACTCCTCCCCAACAGGAAGTGCAAGAGGATTCACCCAGCAGAGTTGCATATAGCCCCTCCCCTCTACGTCACCCCCAGTCATTCTCTTGCACCCAATGACTAGATAGGATGTGTGAGAGGACTATGGTGATTTTATTTAGTTTATTTCTTCAATCAAAAGTTTGTTATTTTTTTAATAGCACCGGAGTGTGTTATTCCTTCTCTGGTAGAGTTTGAAGAAGAATCTACCAGAGTTTTTACTATGATTTTAGCCGGAGTTGTTAAGATCATATTGCTGTTTCTCGGCCATCTGAGGAGAGGTAAACTTCAGATCAGGGGACAGCGGGCAGTTTATTCTGCAAAAAGGTATGTAGCAGTTTTTATTTTCTAACAATGGAATTGCTGAGAAAATCCTGCCATACCGACATTATATCATGTATGTATAATTTACATTTTAGTATTCTGGGAAATGGTACTTCACTGGAATTACACTGTGTATATAAGATTTTAGCCTAATAGAAATACAACAGGCTTTTTAATAATTCTTAATTATGTTAAACGTTTTTGCTGGAATGTAAAATCGTTTTCATTTTCTGAGGTACTGGGTGAATAAAATGTTTGGGCACTATTTTTCCACTTGGCAGTTGCTGGATCTAATTATGACAGTTTTTAATCTCTCTCACTGTTGTGTGTGAGGGGGTGGGACCTTTTTTGGCGCTTTTGCTACGCATCAAAAATTTCAGTCAAAAGCTCATTGTTTTTTCCTGCATGTTCCGGTTTATCTCTACAGAACCCAGGGATCTTCAAAGCTAATTTGAGGGAAGTAATCTAACAGAGCTGTAAGATTGTAGTTGACTGTGATAAAAAAAAAAAAAAAAAACGTTTATTCTTTAACTTTTTTATGCCTCAGGGTTAGTTATTTCTTGCTACTGGGTACAAGCCTTTACTAAGTTGCATTTTGTTTTATAAAGCTGATTGATTTCATCTGTTATATATATTCAGTGCTTTTCAAGCACAGTTCGTTTTTTTCATTGTATTTTACTTGTATAGTATTTCCAAATTGCAAGTTTATTTGCTAGTTTGTTAAACATATCTGATTCAGAAGATGAGACCTGTACTATTTGTACTAAAGCCAAGGTGGAGCCCAATAGAAATTTATGTACTAACTGTATTGATGCTACATTAAATAAAAGTCAATCTGTACAAATTGAACAAATTTCACCAAACAACGAGGGGAGAGT
Organism: Bombina bombina; assembly: GCF_027579735.1. Lineage (NCBI taxonomy): Eukaryota > Metazoa > Chordata > Amphibia > Anura > Bombinatoridae > Bombina > Bombina bombina. The sequence continues at coordinate 283,103,432 of NC_069504.1, forward strand.
TATGCCGACTAACTCGCCTCACGTGACAGTACCTGCATCTCCCGCTCGGGACGTGCGCGATATGGCGACGCCAAGTACATCTGGGCGGCCATTACAAATAACATTACAAGATATGGCTACTGTTATGACTGAGGTTTTGGCTAAATTACCAGAACTAAGGGGCAAGCGTGATCACTCTGGAGTGAGAACAGAGTGCGCTGATAATGTTAGGGCCATGTCAGATACTGCGTCACAACTTGCAGAACATGAGGACGGAGAGCTTCATTCTGCGGCTGACGGTTCTGATCCAAACAGATTGGATTCAGATATTTCAAATTTTAAATTTAAGATGGAAAACCTCCGTGTTTTACTAGGGGAGGTGTTAGCGGCCCTGAATGATTGTAACACAGTTGCAATACCCGAGAAAATGTGTAGGTTGGATAAATATTTTGCTGTACCAACAAGTACTGACGTTTTTCCTATACCTAAAAGACTAACTGAAATTATTACTAAGGAGTGGGATAGACCCGGTGTGCCGTTCTCACCCCCTCCAATATTTAGAAAGATGTTTCCAATAGACACCACCACACGGGATTTATGGCAAACGGTCCCTAAGGTGGAGGGAGCAGTTTCTACTTTAGCTAAACGTACCACTATCCCGGTAGAGGATAGCTGTGCCTTTTCAGATCCAATGGATAAAAAATTAGAGGGTTACCTTAAGAAAATGTTTGTTCAACAAGGTTTTATATTGCAACCCCTTGCATGCATTGCGCCGATCACGGCTGCAGCGGCATTCTGGATTGAGTCTCTAGAAGAGAATCTTGGTTCAGCTACGCTGGACGACATTTCAGACAGGCTTAGAGTACTTAAGCTATCTAATTCATTCATTTCGGAAGCCGTAGTACATTTAATTAAACTTACGGCTAAGAATTCCGGATTCGCCATTCAAGCGCGCAGAGCACTGTGGCTAAAATCCTGGTCAGCTGATGTAACTTCTAAGTCCAAATTACTTAATATACCTTTCAAGGGACAGACCTTATTTGGGCCTGGTTTGAAAGAAATTATCGCTGACATTACAGGAGGTAAGGGCCACGCCCTACCTCAAGACAAAGCCAAACCTAAGGCTAGACAGTCTAATTTTCGTTCCTTTCGGAATTTCAAAGCAGGAGCAGCATCATCTTCCACTACTCCAAAACAAGAAGGATCTGGTGCTCGCTACAGACAAGGCTGGAGACCTAACCAGTCCTGGAACAAGGGCAAGCAGGCCAGGAAGCCTGCAGCTGCCACTAAAACAGCATGAATTGAGGGCCCCCGATCCGGGATCGGATCTAGCGGGGGGCAGACTTTCTCTCTTCGCCCAGGCTTGGGCAAGAGATGTCCAGGATCCCTGGGCGCTAGAGATAATATCTCAGGGATACCTTCTGGACTTCAAACACTCTCCTCCAAGAGAGAGATTTCATCTGTCAAGGTTGTCGACAAACCAAACAAAGAAAGAAGCGTTTCTACGCTGCATACAAGACCTATTGTTAATGGGAGTAATCCATCCAGTTCCACGGTCGGAACAGGGACAAGGGTTTTACTCAAATCTGTTTGTGGTTCCCAAAAAAGAGGGAACTTTCAGACCAATACTGGATTTAAAGATCCTAAACAAATTCCTAAGAGTTCCATCATTCAAAATGGAGACTATCCGGACAATTTTACCCATGATCCAAGAAGGTCAGTACATGACCACAGTGGACTTAAAGGACGCTTACCTTCACATACCGATTCACAAAGATCATTACCGGTATCTAAGGTTTGCCTTTCTAGACAGGCATTACCAGTTTGTGGCTCTTCCATTTGGATTGGCTACAGCTCCAAGAATCTTCACAAAGGTTCTAGGTGCTCTTCTGGCGGTACTAAGACCACGGGGAATTTCGGTAGCTCCTTACCTAGACGACATTCTGATACAAGCTTCAAGCTTTCAAACTGCCAAGTCTCATACAGAGTTAGTACTGGCATTTCTAAGGTCACATGGATGGAAGGTGAACGAAAAGAAAAGTTCACTCGTTCCACTTACAAGAGTTCCCTTCCTGGGGACTCTTATAGATTCTGTAGAAATGAAGATTTACCTGACAGAAGACAGGTTAACAAGACTTCAAAGTGCTTGCCGTACCCTTCATTCCATTCAACACCCATCGGTGGCTCAATGCATGGAGGTAATCGGCCTAATGGTAGCAGCAATGGACATAGTGCCATTTGCTCGCTTACACCTCAGACCACTGCAATTGTGCATGCTAAGTCAGTGGAATGGGGATTACTCAGACTTGTCCCCTTCTCTGAATCTGGATCAAGAGACCAGAAATTCTCTTCTATGGTGGCTTTCTCGGCCACATCTGTCCAGGGGGATGCCATTCAGCAGACCAGACTGGACAATTGTAACAAAAGACGCCAGCCTTCTAGGTTGGGGTGCCGTCTGGAATTCTCTGAAGGCTCAGGGACAATGGAGTCAGGAGGAGAGTCTCCTGCCAATAAACATTCTGGAATTGAGAGCAGTTCTCAATGCCCTCCTGGCTTGGCCCCAGTTGACAACTCGGGGGTTCATCAGGTTTCAGTCGGACAACATCACGACTGTAGCTTACATCAACCATCAGGGAGGGACAAGGAGTTCCCTAGCAATGATGGAAGTATCAAAGATAATTCGCTGGGCAGAGTCTCACTCTTGCCACCTGTCAGCAATCCACATCCCGGGAGTGGAGAATTGGGAGGCGGATTTCTTAAGTCGTCAGACTTTTCATCCGGGGGAATGGGAACTTCATCCGGAGGTCTTTGCCCAAATACTTCGACGTTGGGGCAAGCCAGAGATAGATCTCATGGCGTCTCGACAGAACGCCAAGCTTCCTCGGTACGGGTCCAGATCCAGGGATCCAGGAGCAGTCCTAATAGATGCCCTGACGGCACCTTGGGACTTCAGGATGGCTTATGTGTTTCCACCCTTCCCGATGCTTCCTCGATTGATTGCCAGAATCAAACAGGAGAGAGCATCAGTGATTCTGATAGCACCTGCATGGCCACGCAGGACTTGGTATGCAGACCTGGTGGACATGTCATCCTGTCCACCTTGGTCTCTACCTCTGAAACAGGACCTCCTGATACAGGGTCCTTTCAAACATCAAAATCTAACTTCTCTGAAGCTGACTGCTTGGAAATTGAACGTTTGATTTTATCAAGACGTGGGTTTTCTGAGTCAGTTATTGACACCTTAATACAGGCCAGGAAGCCTGTTACCAGAAAGATTTACCATAAAATATGGCGTAAATACCTATATTGGTGTGAATCCAAAGGTTACTCTTGGAGTAAGGTTAGGATTCCTAGGATATTGTCTTTTCTACAAGAAGGTTTAGAAAAGGGTTTATCTGCTAGTTCATTAAAGGGACAGATCTCAGCTCTGTCTATTCTGTTACACAAACGTCTGTCAGAAGTGCCAGACGTTCAGGCTTTTTGTCAGGCTTTAGCGAGGATTAAGCCTGTGTTTAAGACTGTTGCTCCACCATGGAGTTTAAATCTTGTTCTTAACGTTTTACAGGGCGTTCCGTTTGAACCCCTCCATTCCATTGATATAAAGTTGTTATCTTGGAAAGTTCTATTTTTAATGGCTATTTCATCGGCTCGAAGAGTCTCTGAATTATCAGCCTTACATTGTGATTCTCCTTATTTGATTTTTCATTCGGATAAGGTAGTTCTGCGTACTAAACCTGGGTTCTTACCCAAGGTAGTCACTAACAGGAATATCAATCAGGAGATTGTTGTTCCATCTTTGTGTCCAAATCCTTCTTCAAAGAAGGAACGTCTTCTGCACAATCTGGATGTAGTTCGTGCCCTAAAATTTTACTTACAGGCAACTAAAGAATTTCGACAGACGTCTTCCCTGTTTGTCGTTTACTCTGGTCAGAGGAGAGGTCAAAAAGCTTCTGCTACCTCTCTCTCTTTTTGGCTTCGTAGCATAATACGTTTAGCCTATGAGACTGCTGGACAGCAACCTCCTGAAAGAATTACAGCTCATTCCACTAGAGCTGTGGCTTCCACTTGGGCCTTTAAGAATGAGGCCTCTGTTGAACAGATTTGCAAGGCTGCAACTTGGTCTTCGCTTCATACTTTTTCCAAATTTTCCAAATTTGACACATTTGCTTCCTCGGAGGCTATTTTTGGGAGAAAGGTTCTTCAGGCAGTGGTTCCTTCTGTATAAAAGAGCCTGCCTATCCCGCCCGTCATCCGTGTACTTTTGCTTTGGTATTGGTATCCCAGAAGTAATGATGACCCGTGGACTGATCACACTTAACAGAAGAAAACATAATTTATGCTTACCTGATAAATTCCTTTCTTCTGTAGTGTGATCAGTCCATGGCCCGCCCTGTTTTTTAAGGCAGGTAATTATTTTTAAATTATACTCCAGTCACCACTACACCCTTGGTTCCTCCTTTCTCGTTGGTCCTTGGTCGAATGACTGGGGGTGACGTAGAGGGGAGGGGCTATATGCAACTCTGCTGGGTGAATCCTCTTGCACTTCCTGTTGGGGAGGAGTAATATCCCAGAAGTAATGATGACCCGTGGACTGATCACACTACAGAAGAAAGGAATTTATCAGGTAAGCATAAATTATGTTTTAATAACTGGCAACCTAACTCCTTAAGCCTATTGTACATAGGTACAATGTCACAGAGTACTTTGCCCAGCATACCCTGTTGACATAGTACCTATGTCCAACCTTCTGGCTCATGCTGCGGTCCTTGCTGTTAGCTTTGACAGTGAAGACTGCAGCCAGAGGCAGAAGGCATCTGCCTTTATATAGTAAGGAATAACTAACCATTGTTCCTTTAACATATGAAGGCAGATTGTCAATACAGACAGTGACACTCTGGAAGGAGGGGGAGGCTGGCAGGCGGTGATATGATCGCTTAGAGGGAGGGTGGATCATTACTAGGGATGGGCGAATGTGTAAAATTTCGAATTTCGAAAATAGAACGAATGTTATTATCGAAATTCGAATTATAAATTCGAATGTCGGTAAGAACGAATATTCTATAAAATTCGATTTTCGAATTTTTTTCTAGGTTCCGAATGTGACATTCGTTTTCGAATGTCACATTCGTTTTCGAATGTGACATTCGAAATCGAATGTGACATTCGAAATCGAATGCGACATTCGAAATCGAATGTGACATTCAATTTCGAATTTGTATATTATATTTCGAATGTGCATATTCCATTTCGAAAGTGCATATTAGATTTCGAATGTAACTTCCTTTTTCGAATGCGTATTTCCGTTTTCGAAATGCACTTTCGATTTCGAATGTCATTTTCGATTTCGATTGAAAATAAAAGAAATAATATACACATTCGAAATTCGAAAATATGTATTCGATTTTTAAACATATTTAAATCTAATTGAATAACATTATTTCGATTATCACATTCGAAAAATTCGATTTAAATCGAATTTTCGAAATGTATCAAAAAATGTATCTTTTTGGCTGTGTTCTAGAACAAAAATTTTTCTGGGAGAAAAACAACTAATATCAGACACTTCAGAGCTGTGGGTGAGACAGGTTGGTTTGTCGCATAGCTTGTTAATTTATTTGTCTATCTAGGTAAAATTTCTCTTTGTTTCTGTGCTATTTGTTTTATTTTGTTGTCTTTTTTAAACACAGCAAGCAGCAAATTTAGTATAACAAACAGAAAACTTTTGAGGAGTAGTATATTTTTTATTCTTAGTTTAACTTAAAAAAAAAAAAACATGTCTTTACCTGTTGGTAGTATCTCCCCTGATGGGCAAGATAGGAGGAGTGCATCAGCTGGTGCTGATGTTGTTGCGGGTTTTAGCGATGAGGTTGCTTTGAAATCCTCAGTTAATGATGGAAATGGATCGCATACCGCTGGTGATCCAAGTACTTCTTTGGCTGCAGGATTTGAAGAGCACTCATTCCTAACTGATGTGGACCTGCAGGATATGTTGTCTCCTAATGTTACTGGGATTCCTCATTCTGCAGCAAGTCAAGTCAAGGGTTTTCCAACCTTTGATATTGACTTAAGTGGGGAAGAATCAAGTGCCAATTTAGATGATTCCGGGGAGAAGTTAAGTTCTATGCGAACTTCTTCTCCCATGGCGGCGGATGTCATCCACCAATCGGTGCAATTGGGACTTGATGCTTCTTTGCATGATGTGTCAGCTGACACATCAGATGCAATGGGGTCAGAATTAGTTGTTGTACCTGAGTGTGGTGTAAATTCCCAGCACTCTGGTGTTGCTGCGTCTGTGGAGGCCGGGGTCCACCGCCCAGCAACTCCAGGTGTTACAGGTACAATAGTTGCTTCTGACGACACCACTATTTCTACATCTTCCACTACCTTACCCTCTTCTGATGTACCGGTGTCTCTCACCATGCCTGCTGAATCACAGCGCAGGCATGACGCTGGAGTTGTGAAATCCAGACTCAGGTCGTGGGTATGGGAACATTTTTGTATCCCTGACGGCTCCAGTGTAAATGAAGCACTGCAGGTGCAGTGTATTCATTGTGGGAAGAGTATCAAGAGGGGGAAAGGAGGGAGATTGGGCACTACTGCCCTTACGCATCACCTCTCCATTGTGCACACGGAGATAGAGAGGCCAGGTCCTAAAAAAGGACTTGCAACTCCTGGTGCTGACAGTGGAGAAGGAGCGAGCTCCCCAGTGGTTGGACCCCCTCCTCCAGTTTCACACACCACAGGCACTACATCCAGCAGGAGTGTGGTGGATAGTCCATCAACTAGTTCTGGAATCTCCAAGAAATCTCGGTTTCGGAAATCCAAAACTGTTGCTGGACAGTTGAAGGGGTTGCGTATTTCCAGGATAAGACCCCGTCCTGGAAGTGTTGCGGCACCAGTGGTGCCGTCAACAAGCTCAATGACAGCCACGACAAGTGTAGCTGTGCCCCTTCCTTCCTCTTCTCCTCTACAGTCCTCTGTAACGCCAGCCTCAGCTGTAATAGCTGGGTCGGCTACATCACCAGCACATTTTTCACCGGTTTCCCCCCCCCCCCCAGTCCCCTACACATACAATGCAGGTAGGGTCATCTTTTGACCTTACTGCAGGTGGCTGTCAAAGGATTTTTCGCCTTTGTGGCTTAGTATGTGGTGTGTGCTTGAAGGTGGTGTCATATGGAGACTGTGTTGCTTCAAGCAGATATGCCGCTTTGCATGCTCATTTGGCTGAGAAGCACCCTGAGGAGCTCAAGAGAGTAGAAGAGGGCTTGTTATAGTTAACCTCCCCCCCCCAAAAAAAAAAAAATCAGTGCCTCATTTTGAGAGCACTTAAAGGGGTCTTGTTGTTGCTGAAAGCAATTTTTAGCTTTCACAACATTATTGGTATTATTTCCCTTTGTCCATTGCCCCTGTTCTAAAATTAGTTGTGACTTATAAGAATGCAGGACCCGCGTCACTTCCGGTGACGTGACATCTGCTGTTGGAGGTGTGTGGTGCTCACTGCACATGCGCAAGAGGCCCATCCTCCTAAAATCAGCAGTTGAAGCCTACACAACAGGTCAAGGAATTATATGGGCAGTATACTTCATTGCACAGGCACGCAGAATACTGCACATGCGGACACACACAACCCGACTCCTCACGCTCAGTTTAATAAACTGCATCTGATGGTCCATAATTTTTACAGGTGATTTGGCCTTTAGTGCGCATGCATGTTTACGGCAGTGTGTGCATGCAAACTAAAGGCCAAATCACCTGTAAAAATTATGTTTAAAAAGATAGATAATCCCTTTGCTTTATTACCCATTCGTCAGTTTTGTATAAACCAAAACAGCTATAATAATAATAGACGTATTAGCTCTGTAATTACCTTGTATGTAAGTCCCTGTTATTTCAGTCACTTTGAGCGACTAACATTTTAGCCATTCAGTGCTCACTCCTAGGTAAATTCACATGCGTGAGCTCAATGTTATCTTTACGAAATACATGAACTAATGCCCTCTAGTGTTGAAAAACGGTCAAAATGCATTCAGATTCGAGGCTGTCTTCAAGGTCTAAGAAATTAGTAAGTGCTGTATATGATTATGAACCTCCTAGGTTTAGCTTTCAACTAAGAATACCAAGAGAACAAATCAAATTTTTTTTAAAAAACTAAATTTGTAAGTTCTTTAAAATTTACATGCCCTATTTCAATCATGTAAATTTTCTTTTGTATTTTACTGTCCCTTTAAAGTTACGATTAAATTACATGACAATTAGCATTCTTTACAACACACGCAATCGCATACAGGTAAGAAAATAATTAAATAGTTGTTAAATATATGCAAATGTAGTTCCAATATTTATACTTATCAACACAAATGGTACACAGAGGCAAGTGATATGGGTTTGAGGCGTATGAGCACTTACAGCTAGAGTATGGGCTGTGCTGGTATACAGCCTGGCAGTTAATATGTGTACAAGGCTGGATGACATTCATTTTTATCCTAGATATTGTTTTAATTTTTAGTTTGCATTGTAAGTAAACTATTTTCACAGGCCTGTATACAATGAAACTTTTATTTTGTAACTATCTCATCATCAACATTTATGATATGTCCAAACATACACACTCATACACTAATATACACTATAATTGTAATATAGAGTTAATAGCAAATAGCTTAAGTGGACAAGTGATGTTATTCATATAACAAGTAACAAGTAGTTTCATCATTCCTTAAGGGTGTACAGAGTTGTATGTTTATAAAATATCATTGAAAGCAGAAATTTAAACACCATTACAAGCAAAAAACCATTACTTTAATATTTCATAACAGCTTATTATTTACTGCATGCATTAACCATTATTCTGTTTTTTTTCAAATATACTTCAGCACAACAATATGAAAAGATAGTTCATATCAATAATGATACCTTATAAATAACATTAAAGCCATAACTTTGTCAAAAATGTATGCTCCTAAGCAAACCACAGATATAGGAGAAATTTGTAAATTCCATAAGTTATCTCACGTCACAATACCAATCGCGTGATTCGATATGCTGGAGCAACTAGGAGCTTACCAGTCCACCTCAGCATTTGCTGTGAGTTGTTTGACTCTCATCTAGGGCGCCCCTTCATTCTGTTTTAACCACAGATATAGGAGAAATTTGCAAATTCCATCTCACGTCACAATACCAATCGTGTGATTCGATATACTGGAGCGACTCGGAGCTCACCGGTCCCCCTCGGTATTTGTTGTGAGCTGTTTGACTCTCGTCTAGGGCACCCCTTCATTCCTTTTTAACCACATATATAGGAGAAATTTACAAATTCCAATAGTTATCTCACAATACTAATCGAGTGATTCGATTTGCTAGACGGACTCGGAGTCGGAGCTTAACGGTCCCCCCAGGGTATTTGCTGTGATAGACAGTTAGCATTATATGGACATGGACTCTTCATTAATATGGCTTCAAATGTTATGTATAAGGCACAATTATTGATATGAACTTTCTTTTCATATTGTTGTTCTGAAGTATCTTTTGAAAAACCAAGAATAATGGTTATGCATGCAGTAAATAATAAGCTGTTATGAAATATTAAAGTAATGGTTTTGTGCTTGTAATGGTGTATACATTTCTGCTTTCATGGCTATGTTATAAAGTTACAATACAACTCCTTGCACTGTTATGTTACTGGTTGTTGTTACATGGATAATTGTCAGTTGTCAGCTTCAGCTGTTTGATATTAATTCTATGTGTGTTAAGTTTTCAGCGCTGGACTTCAAATACTTAGGCCTCTTTTATGATAACCTCCTCCTGCTTATAAAAAATGTGATAAGTGATAGAATAAATTAAAAGTGGCACTACAATAGCTTTAAGTATTAAAAACTATGGTTAAAAGTAATTACAAGATTTGATGATAAGAAGTGATAAGTATAAAATTCTTACACACTCAATATAAAGTAATGTGTGATGATAATATACAAATAAACCACAATAGGAGAAATAGCAAGAAAAACATAGATTGATTTAATATAATAAGATGATAAACGAATAACACTTGATAACAGGAAGCAGCAACAAATTTAAGCATATAGAAAACATTTTCTGTAGATTTTGCTTTTTCAATAATGCATGGACAATCAAAATAAACAATGTATACAATACATCAAACCATCTTAATGAATTTGGTTGAACAATTCATATATAAAAGAGAGAGAGCACATAATATAAATATTCTTAATTGACATAAAATGAATCCTTTCTGAAAAAAAATAATCCAATGGATCAGTATAGAAAATTTACTTATAACATTTTTTTTTTTTAAAAAGCCCTGAAATCGGGTGAAACGCTTAGAAAGCTGTGTATTTTGAAAAGCTGTACCCAGGATTTGTTTCCTTATATCAAATAAAGATCCCTAACCAAACCGGGAGGTTTGCAAGCTGTCTACTGCTTCCTGCGTACATTTAAGTACTAAGAGCAGGAAAATCACTGAGAAAAGAAACACCGGTTTACCACGGTGACTTGCGCAAGTCTGAAAAGAACTGGGACAAACAATCATCTACAATCATTACCGAGCACCGACATCATAAGCCTGCCAGATATCATATTGTGGACTCTAAAGGGTGAGATTACCTGCACAGCAGGCCACGTATATATCCACCTAAGGTATAAAGAAACACCGGTTTACCACGGTGACTTGCGCAAGTCTGAAAAAAACTGGGACCAACAATCATCTACAATCATTACCGAGCACCGACATCAGAAGCCTTCCAGATCTCAGATTGTGGACGCTGAAGGGTGAGATTGCATGCACAGCATGCCAGGTATATATCCACCTAAGGTATGAATCTGACAAGTAAGATCTGTGTGTACTAAACTGTGCTCCTAACATTTCACAGCGGGACTCTGAAAGTTTTAATAGTGGCTGGCCACTACTATTTTTACTGAACTACTAATCATAACTTTTAAGAAATAAATTGAAACTACAAATTGTGACCACAAAAAGACTATTACCTTTAACTATAGGTACAGCTAAGATACAAAACAACTTTTAAGTGATAAATTGAAACTACATTTTTTGGACGCTAAAAGACTATTAGCTTTAACTATAGGTACAGCTAAAGATACCAAAACGCCTACCTATTTGACATGCTTTTTTTTTTTTTTTAAAAAAAAGGTAATTCTCTATAATGATCCATTGGATTAATTATTTTAAGAAAGGAATCATTTTATGTCGATCAAGACTTTTTAAATTCTGGGCTCTCTCTCTTTTATATATGAATTGTGCAACCAAATTCATTAAGTTGGTTTGATGTATACATTCTTTCATTTGATTGTCTTATTTTATTTTGTTTGTCCATGCATTATTAAAAAAGCTAAATCTACCAAAAATATTTTCTATATGCTTAAATTTGTTGCTGCTTCCTTTTATCAAGTGTTATTCGTTTATCATCTTTTTATATTAAATCAATCTATGTTTTTCTAGCTAATTCTCCTATTGTGGTTTATTTGTATATTATCATCACACATTACTTTATATTGAGTGTGTAAGAATTTTATAATTATTACTTATTATCATCAAATTTTGTTATTACTTTTACCCATAGTTTTTAATACTTAAAGCTATTGTAGCGCTACTTTTAGTTTATTCTATCACTTATCATATTAATTTTATGTGACTTGCATTTTGCAAAATGAATGAATTACTTTCAATATATATATATATATATAATATATATATATATATATATATATATATATATATATATATATACACACACACGTACACTACCAACACACTCTGACACATATTTTATACACACACTATGGGAGCTGCCTCAGATTGGGTTTATTCTTGTCTGCTCTGAGCTGCAACAACTCTGTGGGTGGTGCTGGACGCTGGTGCTCGCGGCTCATAGGAAATACTAGTCATGGTGAGCAATGGATCTAAGCAGACCTGTAGTGCTCACTCACTGCCTCTCTCCATAACTTAACAAGTGAATAAAATATATATATTTGTTATTTAGAAATATTAATTGTTTGTATTCATTCAGTTTTGACCGCATATGGCCAGTGCCCCTGACTGCAAGTCCCTGCTACCTAGGTATCTAGTTTTACTTTTCAGCAAAAGATTATCAAGCGATATTTTATGTACATTTCCTAAATAAAAGTACAGTAAATGGGAAACCTATTTTAAATTGCTGCACTCATTAAAGGGCGTCTCACATTGTCCTCATGAATTTTTATGTGTTTAATTATATCTCTTATTCTAAACTCTGTTGTCTTTTCTCTACTTTACACGCACACACTCTGTCTCATACACACACATACACAAAAAGACTAAACAAAAACAAATGAATCAAAACCAATCCCTTTTATGTGTTAGTTAAAGCAGTTTGCCTTGACAATTTCTTTGCAGGGAATGGTATATTTATTATTTAACCCTAAATTTGTCACTGTTCAGACAGAGCAAAAGTTTTAAGTTCTCTAGTTACTTCTACTGTACTGACATTGTTTTCTCTGGGTATCTTTGTTGAAATTAAGTAGGAATAAAAGCTCAGGAGTGTGCACGTCTCTTGATCACTAAATGGCAGCAGTCTTGCAAGAATGAATTGAAAGAGCACTGGATGTCTGCAGTCTGCACTATTTCCTGCCATTTAGGGGCCCAGAATGCCTTGCCTCTACCTAGGTATCTTGTTTTCAACATAGAATATCAAGCGATATTTGTTGTACATTTCCTAAATAGAATTTAATCGGAAACTTATTGAAAATTGCTGTGCTCTGTAGTTGGGCGTCACTCATTATGCATAGGAAATTGAAGGTTTTTATATCTCTTTTTTGTGGTTTGGTACGGTAAGTACTAGGTACATTAGTAATTTAAAATGAATCACATGATCACCTTGCTAACTTGGAAGTTTTTCTAACACCAAGGATGGCATGATTTAGGCCAAACATTTCACCCCTAAAAATTTAAAACAAAAGGTGTGCAATTGTATATTTAAAAAGAAATTAATGTTGAAAATTTTTCAAATGTTTATCTAATCAACAATTTGAAGTTTAATTTTGACATTATCTTTTTAATGCTTGACACACCTTTTTAAAAGCCTCTCTCTTAAAAGGCACATGGTATTGTGCCATCCATGCCACCATGGTAGTTTACTTTTGAAACATGCCGAGAATGGAATGGATTTTTAATTCCCCTGTAAATTTGCTTCCTTCCAGTTATCCTTTTTAGGAATCTGAGAAGAATACTTTGCAATTGATTATGGTCTGTAATAGCGGACCTCTTAAAGGGACATCACATGCTATTTAAAATCAGCTAATAATAAATTAATTAATTGTTTTAAGGATTGTGCAAGTTCAATTTTAACATTGAAGATTGCGATATAATACAGTATTTTAATAAACTTTAAAAGTAAAAGTATGTTTATCTAAATGTGCAGTGCACATCACAAATACTCAGCCTGAGTCTTACTAATTGACTTAGTTATTGATCATCTTTAAGATTAACAGAATATATAAAAAGATGAGCTAATCAAAAAAAGAAATATTATACAAAACCAGTGGATAAACACTGCAGTGCACAAATGCACATTTACTGAGTGAATTATTTAATAAATGTTCATAATTGTTCATTCTCAGACAGTCACACAGCACAGAGATGAAGCAGTTACAAGTTGGTTCCTTTTTTTTCTTGTAGACAAGAAATATTTAGACATATTATCTCTAAAGTAAAACAAAACAACTATTGATAATTTTATTGACAAATTTTTGTTCATTGAAGATAATCAAATCAGTCACGCTTGACTTTAGTCTCTGTCTCACCCACAGCTCTTGTGTCAAACAAAATTTTATTGTAAGATTAAGAAAATCTATACCTTGTATAGAAATTAGTGACCACAAAAAAAATTAATTTTCTAACTTTGAAAATGAAAAAAAAAGATCAGAAAGTAAGGTTTTTTAGTCTATTATAATATTCAAAAAGGTGAAATGTGTTGAGATATAAAAATACATCAACCATAGGCAGCCCGTTTCGCCATCTTGGTGCCTCATTCAGTTTCCAAAATTTTATTTTTTGTATGGTTGATGTTCAACTCAACTCAAGCATTTCATCTTTTTGAGATTTTATATCTATATTTAAAATTAAAATACTCAATTCCTCATTTATTCCTTAAAACTTCATAATCTTATGATATGATGATCATTGTTCATTGATAGAGGATCACATGTGAAATAATCTGCCATAGGTGGTATTTTTTAATAGGTTACTATACTAACCTTCCTCTATAACCAACCATTTAAAGGGACATGAAACCTTTCTTTTGTAATGTCCTTTTTATATTTCACATGTATTTATCATCAATATTTTTTTTTTACATTTTAAACATTGATAGTAATGTTTAATTGGAGGAGGCTCATATGGGCCAAACAGGCTGTCTATGGCTGGTGATGTAAATCACTCAAATTACACATTGAGTGAAATAATTAACCTACACCATACTGACGAGCCCCAAGATAGGGCGAAACAGTCTTATTTCATTCATAACCACCCTCTATTAAAGTACTGTAGTTGATTAGGTAGGTTACTATGGAGGCAGGGGTGTATATTTTGGCCTCGGCAAACAAGGCCCTTGCCTAGGGCAGCATATATGTGAGCGGGGCAGTAGATTTGTTGTGGCTATATTTCATAGTTATTTTAGAAGTATTATACAGGTATCTAATGAGAGACTTAGTTTACGAAACTTAAAATCAAGGGAGTATAATAAGAGAGGTAACTCTGAACCTTTCTTTTATTACAATAGCTATTACATTTAGTTTGCTTGCATTTCCAACACTCAGCATTGTGTTTGCAAAGTATTGAATCTGAGTTTTTCTACATATATTGTAGTAATAGTTGTGTAGTGAGTGTATATATTTATATATATGTGTGTGTGTGTGTGTGCACGTGCGCATGTGACAGTGTCTATGTGCATAACTTTGTATGTGTCTGTGATTATGTAGGTCACTCTCTGTGCAAGTGTTTTGCAAGCCCTGGTGGACGTTTACTTTGGAAATACTATTGCAAATAAAAAAAAAAAATCCAAAAAATGCCTAAGACTTTGGGGGGGGGGGGGGTCAGCTGAATTTTGAGTGCCTAGGGCTGCACAAAATCTAAATACGCCAATGCACATTGCATGTTGGTGTTAGAAGAAGAACACTGTTGCCCATGAATAAATACAATGACCTTAAAGGGACACTGAACCAAATTTTTTTCTTTTGTGATTCAGATAGAGCATACAATTTTAAGCTACTTTCTAATTTACTTCTATTATCAAATGTTCTTCATTTTCTTGGTATCTTCATTTTAAATTACAACAATGTAAGTTTAGATGCTGGCCAATTTTTGGTGAACAACCTGGGTTGTTCTTGCCGATTGGTGGATAAATTCATCCACCAATTTAAAAGTGCTGTCCACAGGTATGAACCCAAAAAAAAGTTTAGATACTTTATTTTACAAAAAAGATAGCAAGAGAACAAAGACAAATCAGAAATTGAATCACGAAAGAAAAAATTTGTGTTCAGTGTCCCTTTAACACTATCAAATTTCGAGTTGTGACTTAGAAATTTTGCACAATACTTTAATAACAATAATAATATACATCTTAATTTTTTTTTTCAATAATAAAGTTGTTTCATCAAAAAAGTTTATTCTTTATTGTCTTTTTTTTCGAATAAAATAAGTGTTTTTATTTGTGTTAGCTATTTGATTTATTTATATGACCCTCATAGTTATCATAACTGAAATAATAGAGTAAATAAAGATATACAACTGGTCTTAGTATTTATATATTATTTTATTTTTAATAATCAATAAACACTTGAAAAAATTCTCCACAATCCTCCCCACAACACCAATAATTGGCATGAATAATTATTTTTATATAGAGATGGAAGAATATTGTCAGCAGCAGCAGTAAGCAGCATTTTTCGAAAAAATACAGAAACTGATTTCTTTTCAGCTCAGTTCCATCAGCAGTCTGTAGATTGTAGTCCATAAACAAAGCATTTGTAATTGTTGCTCTGAAATTTGTAAATAAACAGTCAAACAAAGGCTAGATTTAGCAAATCTGAAAGGATCTTCCCGTTTCTAGCACAACTCCAGCAGTACAGAAATGAAGCATTTGTAGACTAGTTGGTGCTCCTTAATTTTGTAAATACACAGACAAACAAAGTCCAGACTTAGAAATCAGAAAGGATCCTGTTCTCAGCACAACTCCAGCAGTACAGAAATGAAGCACTTGTAGTCGGTGCTCCTCAATGTTTTAAAAAAACAGACAAAAAAAAGCCAGACTTATAAATCAGAAAGGATCCTCTATAATAAAGAAAAACAGAGTTTCATTAAGTAAACAGTACACAAAAATAACACATGCAAACCTAGGTAAAAGAAAGCCAATGCATTAAAGGGGTGTGCAATACTAATAACTATATTATTACCTTTCAGAGATGGAAAATGCCTTTTATAAAATTGTACCAACTCTCAGCAGCAGCCAAAGCAGCAATTATTAAATACACAGTCAAATAAGGGCCGGCTTTAGAATTCTGAAAGGATCCTGTATAATAAAGAAAAACACAGAGTGTCATTAAGTAAACAGTACACAAAAATAACATGCAAACCTAGGTAAAAGAAAGCCAATGCATTAAAGGGGTGTGCAATACTAATAATTATATTATTACCTTTCAGAGATGGAAAATGCCTTTTATAAAATTGTACCAACTCTCAGCAGCAGCAAAAGCAGCAATTATTAAATACACAGTCAAATAAGGGTCGGCTTTAGAATTCTGAAAGGATCCTGTATAACAAAGAAAAACACAGAGTGTCATTAAGTAAACAGTACACAAAAATAACACATGCAATCCTAGGTAAAAGAAAGCCAATGCATTAAAGGGGTGTGCAATACTAATAACTATATTATTACCTTTCAGAGATGGAAAATGCCTTTTATAAAATTGTACCAACTCTCAGCAGCAGCAAAAGCAGCAATTATTAAATACACAGTCAAATAAGGGCCGGCTTTAGAATTCTGAAAGGATCCTGTATAACAAAGAAAAACACAGAGTGTCATTAAGTAAACAGTACACAAAAATAACACATGCAAACCTAGGTAAAAGAAAGCCAATGCATTAAAGGGGTGTGCAATACTAATAACTATATTATTACCTTTCAGAGATGGAAAATGCCTTTTATAAAATTGTACCAACTCTCAGCAGCAGCAAAAGCAGCAATTATTAAATACACAGTCAAATAAGGGCCGGCTTTAGAATTCTGAAAGGATCCTGTATAATAAAGAAAAACACAGAGTGTCATTAAGTAAACAGTACACAAAAATAACACATGCAAACCTAGGTAAAAGAAAGCCAATGCATTAAAGGGGTGTGCAATACTAATAACTATATTATTACCTTTCAGAGATGGAAAATGCCTTTTATAAAATTGTACCAACTCTCAGCAGCAGCAAAAGCAGCAATTATTAAATACACAGTCAAATAAGGGCCGGCTTTAGAATTCTGAAAGGATCCTGTATAATAAAGAAAAACACAGAGTGTCATTAAGTAAACAGTACACAAAAATAACACATGCAAACCTAGGTAAAAGAAAGCCAATGCATTAAAGGGGTGTGCAATACTAATAACTATATTATTACCTTTCAGAGATGGAAAATGCCTTTTATAAAATTGTACCAACTCTCAGCAGCAGCAGCAAAAGCAGCAATTATTAAATACACAGTCAAATAAGGGCCGGCTTTAGAATTCTGAAAGGATCCTGTATAATAAAGAAAAACACAGAGTGTCATTAAGTAAACAGTACACAAAAATAACACATGCAAACCTAGGTAAAAGAAAGCCAATGCATTAAAGGGGTGTGCAATACTAATAACTATATTATTACCTTTCAGAGATGGAAAATGCCTTTTATAAAATTGTACCAACTCTCAGCAGCAGCAAAAGCAGCAATTATTAAATACACAGTCAAATAATGGCCAGCTTTAGAATTCTGAAAGGATCCTGTATAATAAAGAAAAACACAGAGTGTCATTAAGTAAACAGTACACAAAAATAACACATGCAAACCTAGGTAAAAGAAAGCCAATGCATTAAAGGGGTGTGCAATACTAATAACTATATTATTACCTTTCAGAGATGGAAAATGCCTTTTTTTTTTTTTTTAATTATTTTTATTGAATTTCGGCATATAATACAACATGATCAATTCGTCAAGATAAATCTTTGTGTATACATTCATATCATTTGACACAGCATATTTTTAAATCATACATAACATGATTTTCTCCCTCACCGGGATTAAGTATCTACCCAACAGACGAGCAAAGAAAAACCACTTATTCTAAACCTCACTTTTTTACAAACTGACAGTGCTCCTTCCGCGAAGAAGGTAAGTGGGAGGAACACAACAAGAGAAAAAACAATGCTAATTTGTATACATTAGATTTTTACTTCATTAGAAATCTAAATGCCTCAACACCAGGAAACAACCCAGGAGCACATAACACTGAAACATAGAGGGGAGGGGGGGGAAGGGCGGGGTGAGAAAAAGCGTGGCAAAAAGAGAGAGAACAAAAAAAAAGAAAAGAAAAAAAAAGAAAAAAAGGGAGAACCACTAACCTTAGGTGCAACTGGCCCTTTCTGTTAACCACGACCTAGGCAGTACCCCAGATACAATTAGGTTTAAAAATGGAGTCGCATTCTGAAAAGGCTTTAGGAAATACCCCTGCTGCTCTGATGTCCAGGAACTGATCAAGCTTCCCCATTTTTTAAAATAATTCTTAAACTGCTTTTCTGAATCTACCCTGAGATTCTGCCTTTCTACAAGCATCTGTGCTTTAATGATATTGGTAACTTCCCTCATACAGGGAGTTTCTCGTTGTCTCCATTTTTTAAAGAGCAAACTGCGCGCTACCAGTATAACTAAATTAACCAGTTGTCTGTCCCCCGTAATAGCCGACTTCTTAAGAAAAAATATATGTTCTGCCTGTAGCTCGATTTTGCTCTGGAGGTAACAGTTCAGCCAATACTGGGCCTTGGCCCAGTATTGCCTGACTTTTGGGCAGCTCCAGATACAGTGTAGGAGGTCTGCCCCTGCGCGAGTACACTTGAAACAGCTCCCTGCCTTTGGCTCCCTCCATCTGGCCATTCTAGCTGGAGTCAAATAGAAATTATTTATAATTTTACATTGAGATTCTCTCCAGCTAATACATGAAGTCGCCTCGGCTGTAAGTTCAATACTTTTTAATATGTCCTCTCCTTGTAACCTTTCAAAATATTTATTAAATTTTCCCTTGATCAGGTCAATATGCTCCAGCCCCTTATTTGTCAGGATTTTTAGATACCACCAGGAAATTGAACGTTTCCCCGCTTGATATAGTTTTAGGCCCGGTATTATTTGGGCCAGTCCCCATTCAGTTACCACTTCTCTTTTAGCTCTTTCAATATAATGGCGTACCTGCAGATATGCATAGAAATTATTGGTTGGAAGGTGATATTGTTCTACAAGACTCTGAAAAGTACGGGTTTGACCATCCCTTTCATTTTTTAGTTGCGAAAAATAGGTTAGACCTTTCTCCCTCCAATCAAAAAATACTTTGTGGTTAAAACCTGCTGGGAAATCCACACACCCGATAATCGGTAGGTATGGGGACACACGAAATTCCTGTCCCACCAAAGAGCAGTATAACTGCCACCCTTTAATGATATTAGCAAATGTTAACATACTATCTACATTCTGGGGCAGCTTCCTGTATGGACAATGTAGCATAGCAAGGGGACTGAAGGGTCTAATCAGCTCCGCGTCTAGCTTATAATATGTTACGTATTCTGAATTAGTAAGCCAGTCTAGTCCAAATTTAGCCAACGCTATTAAATTATAATATTTAATATTTGGAATAGCGAATCCCGCATATGTTTTAGAATTGCTCATTTTATCTATAGTGATTCTTGGTGTCTTCTTCCCCCAAATGAAGAAAGAGCAGGCTTTATTATATTTAACTATGTCTTTCCTTGTAACAAGAAGAGGTAAATTTTGCAACAAAAATAAAATTTTAGGAAATATGATTGTCTTAATTATCATACATCTAGCCGAGATTGACAGAAAAAGTAGGTTCCATTTATTTAAATTAGCTTGAATTTTATCAAAGAATTCCTTGAAGTTTAATTGATACCAGTCCCTGGGGTTTCTAGAGATCTTAATCCCTAGATAATTGATAGCTTTTACTTCCTTAAAAATATAATTGTGACTTTGCCTTGTTTTGTTAACCCATAATAGCTCTGATTTTTTGGGATTAATTTTATAGCCAGAGAAAGTGCTGTACTCTGTAATAATTTCCAAAACACATGGGATGGAATTTACCGTGTCTTGTAAGAAAAGTAATATGTTGTCGGCGTATAGTGAGATGAGTAAAGTCTCCCTACCAATCTTAACTGGTTGTATTGTTTGACGTAGATATACTGCCAAGGGTTCTAGGGCGAGGTCAAATAGGAGCGGGGATAGTGGGCAACCCTGACGGGTTCCTTTTTGTAAAATAATATGTTGCGTTAATTCCCCATTCACTAGAAGCTGTGACCTGGGTTTCCTATAGACCATTCTCACCATATCGACCAAGTGGCCAGAGAAACCAAAGTTTTCAAGGGAGGTTATGAGATGATTCCATTCAATGGAATCGAAAGCTTTTTCAGCATCTATGGTAATTAAAGCAAAATCCTTTTCCTTACTATTATGCCCTTCCCTTCGGCTCTGTTGGCCGATATGGTGAAAATGGTCCACAGCTGTCAATACTCTTCTCATGTTACGAACCGAGTTCCTGTTTGGAATAAAGCCAGCCTGGTCTGTATGTATCAATTTGCCTATGACTCTCTTTAATCTATCTGCAATAATTGACATCAAGATTTTATAGTCCTGATTTAACAGGGAGATTGGGCGATATGCCGCTAGATCCTCTGGCTTTTTGCCTTTCTTGTATATCAAAGTGACAATTGAGTCTGAGAAGTAAGGAGACTTTAAGGCCTGTAATAAGAAATAATCATTAAATAGCTTCTTTAATGTGATGCCAATTGTGGCTGATAAAGTTTTGTAAAATTCGATCGGGAGACCGTCAGGGCCTGCTGCTTTTCCAGATTTGATCTTTTGTATTACTTTGGCAATTTCTGACTCTGTTATAGCCGCATTAATCTGTTCTAGATCGCCTGCTGATATATTAGGTAGTCTGATTTTTTCCCAAAATTTTGCCTTAGCTTTTTCATCAATTCCACTGCTGTTATATATGTTATGAAAGTACTTATAGAATGCATCCCTAATCTCTGTCGCTTGAGTTATTACCTTGTTACCATTTTTTATTGTTGCTATGATATTTTTCTTTTGTCTGAACTTTATTAATTTAACCAGGTGTTTGGCTGAAACCCCCTGATATCCTTGAAACTTAGCCCTTGCTTTGAGATCTTCCCCTGCCCATTTCTCCCTAAGAAAATCCTCCCTTACATTTTTAGCAGAGATGTATCTACTCCATGTTACTGAATTTGGAGAGTGGAGGTATCTGTTGTATGCGTTCCTAAGCTGATTGGCCACTTGTAACTCTCTAGCTTTCAATTTACGTGTTAGCTTGACCATATATCCCTTGATTTCTCCACGCATGACGGCTTTCCCTGCTTCCCAGAAGGTTTCTGTTTTATTAGTATATCCTTTATTCAGGTCACAATATTCTAACCATTTTCTATTTAACCAATTAGAAAACTGTATATTTTGACTCATATAAGCCGGAAAATGGAACGAATTGCCAGGACTTCCAATCCTCTTGTCTGGCCAGACCCGCAAACTTATAATGGCGTGGTCAGATAACAATATGTCTGCTATATGAGTTTCAACTTCACGCTTAACTATTTGCTGACTTATTAGAAACAGATCAATACGGGAAAAGCTTTTGTGTGCCTTAGATTCACATGAATATACCCGGGCATCCGGGTGTTGTTGACGCCAAATGTCATTTAACTTTAGCGTCTTGATATAATTCCTGAAAAATTTAGCTTCTCTATTATTTCTCTGAGAGCCTCTGACTCTAGACCTATCCATCTCTGGGTATAGCGTGAGATTCATATCTCCAGCTATAATCAGGTTCTGTTCCAAATGTGGAATGAGTTTCTGCTGGATTTTTTGCCAGAAGCTTTTCTCAAGTTTGTTTGGAGCATAAATATTGCAAAAAGTCCAACAGATGCCCTCTATCTGTATCTGGAGGACTATGTACCTACCCAACTGATCACACTCTTGTTTAAGGATTTTATAGTTAACCTTTTTATTTATGATGATGGCCACACCTCGCTTACGCCTATTACATGGAGTGGCTACAATTTCTGCCACCCAATTAACTTTCAGTTTTGCTATTTCATGATCCTTCAGGTGCAATTCCTGCATAAAAATAATGTCCGCCTTCTCACTTTTTAACAGCCTCAAGACATTTTTCCTCTTGATGGGGGAAGTTATACCCCCCACATTCCACGACACTAATTTTAAAGGGTCTGGCATTTTAATCTAAGGAAAGAGGAGAAGAAAGAAAAAATGAGAGAGAGAAAGAGGAAAAAGAGGAAGAAAAAAAAAAAAAAAAAACCCACAAGGGACCGCCCGTTTCCCCCCCCCCTTCCCATAACCTTCTATTGTGCTGACTGTCTTACCCTTTTGATATAATCTTCTAGTCTTAAATGCCCTCACAATATGGAAATTCCCTCTTGAAACTTTAAAAATTATGAGCATTCTTATTGCCTTTAATGACCTAATAGCATGCTAATACCCATTTAGACTTCTATGTTATTCTCCTGGCAAAAATCTTGTGCTTCTTTTACTGAGTTTAACACTACTCTCCCTTCCATGGTTAAAACCGTTATTTTGGCAGGGTAGATCAGTGCTGCTTTAAGCCCAGCTCTGATCAACCCTGAACAGAATGGAGCCATGACTTTCCTTCTGGAGGCAGTCTCGAACGAAAAGTCCTGAAACAACAGGATTTTCTTTCCTTCAATTGTTAATGTCTGTAGTTTCCTAAAATGTTGCATTATGTTAGTCTTGTCCTGAAAATTCAGGTATCTAATTAAAACCATCCTGGGACGTGTGTTTCCATCTATATTGGTCCTAATACTTCCTACCCTGTGTGCGCGTTCTACCTGGAGTGAGTCTCTGTCTGTCTGAATCCCTAATAACCTGGGAAGTGTATTTGCCGCAAATTTTAAAAGGTCCTGAAACTCCCTACTTTCTGGAAGTCCCACTACCCTAACATTATTTCGGCGGGATCTATCCTCCAGATCTTCCACCTTTAACAAAAGTGCCTTGATTTTATCCGTATTTTCCTTCATATTTATGTCTTGGGTGTTAAGCTTATCTTCTGTTTCTGAGACCCTGGACTCTATTTCCGCCATTCTGACTGAAAACTGCCTGATCTCCTGCGATAAATCTGCAATATCCTTTTTCACCAGTTCAAACTGTGGAAGTAAAAGGTCCACTAATTGATTTATAGTCATTTGTGTGTCCTGATTTACCAAAGGACTTTCCAGGTTAACCTCGCTACCTACTTCTGGTCCTAATCTCTGCTTCCTATCTTTCCTTGGAGGCATGGCCGGGGACTTATTTTTAATGCTTGCCACGTATTTGTCCATCGAGACTATTAACACCTCTCTCTGGAAATGGCTGGAATATGTACACTCCTGAGTGGGGCAAAGATATTCTGACTCTTTTTGTGTACTCTCCCCTTCTCTTCCCTCCCTTCTGCTCCTTAGACTCCCCTTTCCCTGTGTGCCACACCGTAGATTCTAAGGTTGGTTTTTCGCTTCCTAAAACCGTGGCCTATACACCGATGTGGTTTTGTGTGGTCTATTTTGATTCATTTGCAATCAGTTTCAGAAACCTAAGACCCTTCACCATCAACTAGCTGGCTACCAATCCACTAGTTGAAAAAGAAATAATTTATATCGGAAATCAGGGATTTTTACACACTTTCATACCAACAGGCCAACCTACAATGCCTTGCGGCGGTTATATTTAACAATATATTTTTAAACCAATATTCTGCAGAGCCTAAACCCTGCAAATTTAAATTTTTATTTGGACACAGTTTCCACTAATTCAGCCTGCTGGATGCCGGGGCTATTACTAGCCAGTACCTAACGGGGGGGATACACTTTAATACTAATCTTACCTATTAGTGCCTAAAGTGTTATTGCAACATTGGTTGCCAGTGTAATATACTTTACTAATGTGATTTGTCCCCTTATTCCCCCTTCTCCCCTCTCCCCCTCCCCCTCTATCCCCCGTTTGCTCTTTTCCCTTTTCCAACAAAAAATACCAGAACTCCCGCTGCGGAGTCTAAGTGAGGCTTCTAATGCCTGTGTGTTTTATTATGTGAAGTATAAAAGTGCCTAAATAAGCTGACCATATCAAACTGTCTCGCTATGTCTCCTCTCTCCCTACGACTCTGTGCAAGCTATTCACGTTCCCCTGTAGCTTATAACAAAAATAGTAAGGCCAATATTCTGCCCCAGTAATCCAGCACTATCTATCTTTCTTTCTCTGTGTGGGTGGTAACTTCGGCCTAGAAGGTGATTATTATAGACCTTGGTACCCTGTTCCCTGACTGTGCTAACCAAATCCCTGAACCCTCGGTATCTTTTTTCTTTAACACTGAATTTACTTTAGCTTATACAGTACAACAATGTAATTCTATTGACAACCAGCAAAACAGTGACCGCAGGGTTCTAACACCCTGGACAGATTTTATCACCACCTAGAAAATGTCTCAAGATACTGTAATTAGACACTTTCCTTGCCAGCATACATAAAAGTTAATAGCAATAAGCAGCGCAATAAATGTCTCCGTTAGCAATTGTCACAATGTTAGCTTTAACTATTTTCTGCTCTCTTAGTCCATATATGTGGTTGGGAGACTTTATTCTTAGTCCTCCTTTTATCTCCAGATCTTGAGCTTTCTGTATCTTTAATTTTTTGACTATATATCAGTCCAACTGCAGATTCTACACGAACAGTTCCACTAATCTGCTCTGGCCTTAGCGTTCCCTGCAAACACATGTGTACATAAAATGACAGAATGCGACAGGAACCAGACACAACATAAAGTTTCCAACTTTACAGCCTCTTCTCACACAACATAGGGCTCTCTTTCAGATATTATACGACTGTTATGCGCAACCTTTCCACTTTTAAAGAGCCTGTTGACTTATGGCTCGTATATTAGATAGATTCTCGTAGTCCAACATATTTCAAGAGACTTTACTATTGTGTTACTCTCCCCTGCCCTCCGTGACAGGCTTAACTTTAAATGAGGAGATTTTTCTGAGTCACCACACACTCTCCCGCTATCACAGCGCTCCCTTTAAAGTCTGTTCCTCAGGTCGGGATCTGTATACTTCCCCAGACTCTCACTCTGGCTCTTTTACTGGGCCAACAACACAGACACATCAATGACCCCTTTTGCACAAACCCTCCGAACTCTGACCACAAAAAAAAGGTAGAAATGATACTTGCGCTCCTGTGATACTCTTTATGCGGCGTTCCAGGACACCGCTCCACAGCTCCTTCACTGCTCCTCCGTCTGTCCGGCTGCAGTCGGGACACCTCCCATCTGCACCCGGTGCTTGAAACAGCTGACGTTTCCGGCTGGTTTTTGGAGATAGCCGCAAGCTTTACCCGCACAGGGTGAATGTGCCGCACACCGTGGCGTACAGCTTGGTCAGAGTCGGGAGTCTGGGTCCGTCTTCGGAGCGCTGTGATGCGTGTCTCCAGCCGGGACCAACCGGCCTAAACTTTGGTGTTATTAGACTTCCGCTCCTGATGTAATTTTGTCTCCCCAGGCAGGGCTCTCACCCCCAGCAATAGGAGCAACTTTGGCGGGGTATGGTAGTGAGTTGGCTCCCTCTCACAGAGCTCGAGCGTGCACGTCCTCCTCACGCTCCTCCCACCGGAAGTTCCAGTAGTGCATTTTCTGGAAAATGCCTTTTATAAAATTGTACCAACTCTCAGCAGCAGCAAAAGCAGCAATTATTAAATACACAGTCAAATAAGGGCCGGCTTTAGAATTCTGAAAGGATCCTGTATAATAAAGAAAAACACAGAGTTTCATTAAGAAACAGTACACAAAAATAACACATGCAAACCTATGTAAAAGAAAGCCAATGCATTAAAGGGGTATGCAATAATAATAACTATATACCTTTCAGAGATGGAGAATGCCTTTTAGAAAATTGTACCAACTCGCAACAGCAGCAACTGCAGTTATTAAATACACAGTCAAATAAGAGACGGCTTTAGAATTCTGAAAGGATCCTGTATAAAAAAGAAAAACAGAATAATTAAGTAAACAATACACAAAAATAACATAAAAAACTTAGTAAAAGAAAGTCAAAGAATTAAAGGGGTATGCAATACTAATAACTATATACCTTTCAGAGATGGAAAATTCCTTTGAGAAAATTGTACCAACTCTCAACAGCAACAGCAGTTATTAAATACACAGTCAAATAAGGGCCGGGCCCGGCATTAGAATTCTGAAAGGATCCTGTATAATATCAAAAAATAAAACAGGTTCTTTAAGTAAATAAAACAGTAGACAACAAATAATTTAAAAGTTAAATTAGCTTTATAACCACTTTCCTACCTTAGAGAGCTTGTGGAGCATTCAGCAGGAGAAGTCCTCTTCTTTAAAGAAACCCTTTGTTTTGCACCATTTTTTTTAAATATTCACAAGGTGGTGATGGTCGATTTTTCATGTTCTTTTTTTACAAAATAAATACTATAATTTGCAGAAATAGCAGCAGCAGTAGCAACCTCAACTGTAGATTACGAATGCTGAATATCATATAACATTAAATTCTAGTAGTACAAGACACTGTTTATCTGATTCGAAATCCAGCAGCAGTAGCAGTAGGTAGCGGTAGGACAGCCGAGGAAGCAGTAAAAGGACATAAAAAAACATAATTTATGCTTACCTGATAAATTCCTTTCTTCTGTAGTGTGATCAGTCCACGGGTCATCATTACTTGTGGGATATTATCTGCTCCCCTACAGGAAGTGCAAGAGGATTCACCCAGCAGAGTTGCTATATAGCTCCTCCCCTCTACGTCACCTCCAGTCATTCGACCAAGGACCAACGAGAAAGGAGAAGCCAAGGGTGTAGTGGTGACTGGAGTATAATTTAAAAAATATTTACCTGCCTTAAAAAACAGGGCGGGCCGTGGACTGATCACACTACAGAAGAAAGGAATTTATCAGGTAAGCATAAATTATGTTTTCTTCTGTTAAGTGTGATCAGTCCACGGGTCATCATTACTTGTGGGATACCAATACCAAAGCAAAAGTACACGGATGACGGGAGGGATAGGCAGGCTCTTTATACAGAAGGAACCACTGCCTGAAGAACCTTTCTCCCAAAAATAGCCTCAGAGGAAGCAAAAGTGTCAAATTTGTAAAATTTGGAAAAAGTATGAAGCGAAGACCAAGTTGCAGCCTTGCAAATCTGTTCAACAGAGGCCTCATTCTTAAAGGCCCAAGTGGAAGCCACAGCTCTAGTGGAATGAGCTGTAATTCTTTCAGGAGGCTGCTGTCCAGCAGTCTCATAAGCTAAACGAATTATGCTACGAAGCCAAAAAGAGAGAGAGGTAACAGAAGCTTTTTGACCTCTCCTCTGACCAGAGTAAACGACAAACAGGGAAGACGTTTGTCGAAAATCTTTAGTTGTCTGTAAATAAAATTTAAGGGCACGAACTACATCCAGATTGTGCAAAAGACGTTCCTTCCTCGAAGAAGGATTTGGGCACAAGGATGGAACAACAATCTCCTGATTGATATTCCTGTTAGTGACTACCTTAGGTAAGAACCCAGGTTTAGTACGCAGAACTACCTTATCCGAGTGAAAAATCAAATAAGGAGAATCACAATGTAAGGCTGATAACTCAGAGACTCTTCGAGCCGAGGAAATAGCCATTAAAAATAGAACTTTCCAAGATAACAACTTTATAACAATGGAATGAAGGGGTTCAAACGGAACACCCTGTAAAACGTTAAGAACAAGGTTTAAACTCCATGGTGGAGCCACAGCTTTAAACACAGGTTTAATCCTGGCCAAAGCCTGACAAAAAGCCTGAACGTCTGGAACTTCTGACAGACGCTTGTGTAACAGAATGGACAGAGCTGAGATCTGTCCCTTTAAGGAACTAGCGGATAACCCCTTTTCTAAACCTTCTTGTAGAAAAGACAATATCCTAGGAATCCTAACCTTACTCCAAGAGTAACCTTTGGATTCGCACCAATATAGGTATTTACGCCATATTTTATGGTAAATCTTTCTGGTAACAGGCTTCCTAGCCTGTATTAAGGTATCAATAACTGACTCAGAAAAACCACGCTTTGATAAGATCAAGCGTTCAATTTCCAAGCAGTCAGCTTCAGAGAAGTTAGATTTTGATGTTTGAAAGGACCCTGAATCAGAAGGTCCTGTTTCAGAGGTAACGACCAAGGTGGACAGAATGACATGTCCACCAGATCTGTATACCAAGTCCTGCGTGGCCATGCAGGCGCTATTAGAATCACTGATGCTTTCTCCTGTTTGATTCTGGCAATCAATCGAGGAAGCATCGGGAAAGGTGGAAACACATAAGCCATCCTGAAGGTCCATGGTGCTGTCAAGGCATCTATCAGGACCGCTCCCGGATCCCTGGATCTGGACCCGTAGCGCGGAAGCTTGGCGTTCTGTCGAGACGCCATGAGATCTATCTCTGGTTTGCCCCAACGTCGAAGTATTTGGGCAAAGACCTCTGGATGAAGTTCCCACTCCCCCGGATGAAAAGTCTGACGACTTAAGAAATCCGCCTCCCAGTTCTCCACTCCCGGGATGTGGATTGCAGACAGGTGGCAAGAGTGAGACTCTGCCCAGCGAATTATCTTCGATACTTCCATCATTGCTAGGGAGCTTCTTGTCCCTCCCTGATGGTTGATATAAGCTACAGTCGTGATGTTGTCCGACTGGAACCTGATGAACCCCCGAGTTGTTAACTGGGGTCAAGCCAGAAGAGCATTGAGGACTGCTCTCAATTCCAGAATGTTTATTGGAAGAAGACTCTCCTCCTGATTCCATAGTCCCTGAGCCTTCAGAGAATTCCAGACAGCGCCCCAACTTAGTAGGCTGGCGTCTGTTGTTACAATTGACCAGTCTGGCCTGCTGAATGGCATTCCCCTGGCCAGATGTGGCCGATAAAGCCACCATAGAAGAGAATTTCTGGTCTCTTGATTCAGATTTAGAGTGGGGGACAAATCTGAGTAATCCCCATTCCACTGACTTAGCATGCACAGTTGCAGTGGTCTGAGATGTAGGCGTGCAAAAGGAACTATGTCCATTGCTGCTACCATTAGTCCGATTACCTCCATGCATTGAGCTACTGACGGGTGTTGAATAGAATGAAGGACACGGCATGCACTTTGAAGTTTTGTTAACCTGTCCTCTGTCAGGTAAATCTTCATTTCTACAGAATCTATCAGAGTCCCCAGGAAGGGAACTCTTGTGAGTGGAAAGAATGAACTTTTATCTTCGTTCACTTTCCATCCATGCGACCTTAGAAATGCCAGTACTATCTCTGTATGAGATTTGGCAGTTTGAAGGCTAGAAGCTTGTATCAGTATGTCGTCTAAGTACGGAGCTACTGAAATTCCTCGCGGTCTTAGTACCGCCAGAAGAGTGCCCAGAACCTTTGTGAAGATTCTTGGAGCCGTAGCCAGTCCGAATGGAAGAGCTACAAACTGGTAATGCCTGTCTAAAAAGGCAAACCTTAGATACCGGTAATGGCTTTTGTGAATCGGTATGTGAAGGTAAGCATCCTTTAAATCCACTGTGGTCATGTACTGACCCTCTTGGATCATGGGCAAAATTGTTCGAATAGTTTCCATCTTGAACGATGGAACTCTTAGGAATTTGTTTAGGATCTTTAAATCCAAGATTGGCCTGAAGGTTCCCTCTTTTTTGGGAACTACAAACAGATTTGAGTAAAACCCTTGTCCTTGTTCCAACCGCGGAACTGGATGGATCACTCCCATTAATAAAAGATCTTGTACGCAGCGTAGAAACGCTTCCTTCTTTGTTAGGTTTGTTGACAACCTTGACAGATGAAATCTCCCTCTTGGGGGAGAGGATTTGAAGTCCAGAAGGTATCCCTGAGATATGATCTCTAACGCCCAGGGATCCTGAACATCTCTTGCCCAAGCCTGGGCGAAGAGGGAAAGTCTGCCCCCCACTAGATCCGGTCCCGGATCGGGGGCCCTCAATTCATGCTGTCTTAGGGGCAGCAGCAGGTTTTCTGGCCTGTTTGCCCCTGTTCCAGGACTGGTTAGGTTTCCAGCCTTGTCTGTAGCGAGCAACAGCTCCTTCCTGTTTTGGTGCAGAGGAAGTTGATGCTGCTCCTGCTTTGAAATTACGAAAGGAACGAAAATTGGACTGTCTAGCCTTGGCTTTGGCCTTGTCCTGAGGCAGGGCATGACCTTTACCTCCTGTAATGTCAGCAATAATCTCTTTCAAGCCGGGCCCGAATAAGGTCTGCCCTTTGAAAGGAATATTAAGCAATTTAGATTTAGACGTAACATCAGCTGACCAGGATTTCAGCCACAGAGCTCTGCGTGCCTGAATGGCGAATCCTGAATTTTTAGCCGCAAGTTTAGTTAAATGTATTACGGCATCTGAAATAAATGAATTAGCTAACTTAAGGAATTTAAGTTTGTGTGTGATGTCATCTAGTGTGGATGATTGAAGTGTCTCTTCCAGAGACTCAAACCAAAATGCTGCTGCAGCCGTGACAGGCGCAATACATGCAAGAGGTTGCAATATAAACCCTTGTTGAACAAACATTTTCTTAAGGTAACCCTCTAATTTTTTATCCATTGGATCTGAAAAGGCACAGCTATCCTCCACTGGGATAGTGGTACGCTTGCTAAAATAGAAACTGCTCCCTCCACCTTAGGGACCATTTGCCATAAGTCCCGTGTGGCGGCGTCTATTGGAAACATCTTTCTGAATATAGGAGGGGGTGAGAAAGGCACACCGGGTCTATCCCACTCCTTAGTAACAATGTCAGTAAGTCTCTTAGGTATAGGAAAAACGTCAGTACTCGTCGGTACCGCAAAATATTTATCCAACCTACACATTTTCTCTGGGATTGCAACTGTGTTACAATCATTCAGAGCTGCTAATACCTCCCCTAGTAACACACGGAGGTTCTCAAGCTTAAATTTAAAATTTGAAATGTCTGAGTCCAGTTTATTTGGATCAGAACCGTCACCCACAGAATGAAGCTCTCCGTCTTCACGTTCTGCAAACTGTGACGCAGTATCAGACATGGCCCTTGCATTATCCGCGCACTCTGTTCTCACCCCAGAGTGATCACGTTTACCTCTTAGTTCTGGTAGTTTAGCCAAAACTTCAGTCATAACAGTAGCCATATCTTGTAATGTGATTTGTAATGGCCGCCCAGATGTACTCGGCGCTACAATATCACGCACCTCCTGAGCGGGAGATGCAGGTACTGACACGTGAGGCGAGTTAGTCGGCATAACTCTCCCCTCGTTGTTTGGTGAAATATGTTCAATTTGTACAGATTGACTGTTTTTTTAAAGTAGCATCAATACATTTAGTACATAAATTTCTATTGGGCTCCACTTTGGCATTAACACATATAGCACAGAGATATTCCTCTGAATCAGACATGTTTAACACACTAGCAAATAAACAGCAACTTGAAAATACTTTTCAAAGTAATTTACAAATAATATGAAAACGAACTGTGCCTTTAAGAAGCACAGAAAAAAATTATAACAGTTAAAATAATTAAGTTATAGCATCAATCTTTGTCAGAATATACAGTTTTAGCAAAGGATTGTTCCCCTCAGCAATTAAACAACACAACTTTAGCAAAGGTTTAATCCCATTAGCAAAGATAACAATTTCTGAAAGCAGGAAACAAATTACAGAATAAACGTTTTTATCTCAGTCAAACTATAATTCTCACAGCTCTGCTGAGAGAAATTACCTCCCTCAAAATAAGTTTGAAGACCCCTGAGCTCTGTAGAGATGAACCGGATCATGCAGGGAATACAATTAGTTGCTGACTGAAATATTTGATGCATAGTAAAAGCGCCCCTCCCCCACACACACAGCAGTGAGGGAGAACAGAAACTGACAGAAAAAACAGATTTAAGCAACTGCCAAGTGGAAAAATAGTGCCCAAACATTTATTCACTCAGTACCACAGTAAATGAAAACGATTTTACATTCCAGCAAAAACGTTAAACATAATCTCTAGTTATTAAACAGCTTTATGTCCTTCTTACAGTGTAATTCTAGTGAAGTACCATTCTCCCAGAATACTGAAGTGTAAAGTATACATACATGACATTATATCGGTATGGCAGGATTTTCTCATCAATTCCATTGTCAGAAAATAAAAACTGCTACATACCTCTATGCAGATTCATCTGCCCGCTGTCCCCTGATCTGAAGTTTACCTCACTCCTCAGATGGCCGAGAACAGCAATATGATCTTAACTACTCCGGCTAAAATCATAGCAAAACTCTGGTAGATTCTTCCTCAAACTCTGCCAGAGAGGTAATAACACACTCCGGTGTTATTTTAAAATAACAAACTTTTGATTGAAGATATAAAACTAAGTATAATCACCATAGTCCTCTCACACGACCTATCTAGTTGCTGGGTGCAAGAGAATGACTGGAGGTGACGTAGAGGGGAGGAGCTATATAGCAACTCTGCTGGGTGAATCCTCTTGCACTTCCTGTAGGGGAGCAGATAATATCCCACAAGTAATGATGACCCGTGGACTGATCACACTTAACAGAAGAAATAAAAATTCTCTTTAATACTTTGATTTTTAAAAAATTATTTTTATATTTTATATCCTTTTAAAAAAAAATTTGGGTGAGGTTTACATATTTGTATCCACCGCAAACACAATTGGTCTTTGTTCTGAGGGTTCATCGTCGTCTGTATCACTGCTGCCGGTAGTGTTTTGTCTGATAGCCTCCAACTGATGTTGTTCTGGTATCCAGTGTTGATTCATTTTGAGAAATGTTAAACGGTCAACATTTACACTAGATAGTCTATTTCGATGATCAGTCACAACACTACCAGCAGCACTAAACACACGCTCTGACTGAACACTCGTTGGGGGACAACTTAAATATTGAAAGGCAATATGTGACAATTCAGGCCATAATATTTTTTTGGCTTTCCAGTAACTCAGTGGGTCAGAACGAGGCTCGATAAAAGTGTTATCCAACATATATGCAGTTACCATTTGCACTGAAGAACACTGATTGTCTTCATGTAATCTTGCATCTTGACCTGTAGCCATAATGCCATATTTGCCAAAAAGACCCCACAATGAGTTAGTGGAATTACCGCCGCACACTGAATTGTCAGATATTGAGTCAGACTCAGAACTGTTACAATCTGGGAAAGAAGACCGACCACTACCAGTGCAACTGCTGCTAGACTGATTTGTAGAGTTGTTTGAGTTTGCTCGCCGATTAATTTCAATTTCTTGCTTTACTTTGGAGATGAGTACTCCCTTGCATCTCTCAACCGTATGTTCTTTTCCCTCAACAAAATTATACATCTGACCTTTAAAACGTGGGTCCAACAGAGTAGCAAGAAGGTACTCATCTCTTTTTTTGATGGAGATGATCCTTGGATCTTTCAACAAACACAAAATTAATTTTCTTCCAAGCTGAGCAAGATCAAACAACTCTATATCATCATCATCTTCATCAGAATCAGATAGACAGTTATCTTGAACTTGATGCAAGGAACTCAGTCTAGTTTCAAGAAGCGAAATTAATGGAAGGACCTGACTAAGGCTTGCATCTTGTTCACTTACCATTAATGTTGCCTCTTTAAACGGCTGAAGAACCTTGCACACATCACTCATAAGACCTTGCACACATCACTCATAAGATGCCACTGTGCCGAAGTCAAATGGACTCCATCTAAAGTTTTTCTTAAAGTCATAAGGTATTCAATTATTGCCTTTCGTTGTTCATAAAGGCGTTGAATCATGTCAAACGTGCTATTCCATCGCGTAGAAACATCAATTATGAGTTGATGGCGTGGCAAATTATTATTTTCTTGTAATGTTAGTAACGAATTTTGGGCATGGTAGGAACGGTGGAAATGCGAGCATATCTTTCGTGAAGCATTCAACATGTCATGAATATGTGTTGAATCTGAAAGAAATTTGTTAACAACCAAATTTAATATATGTGCAAAACAAGGCACATGTATCATTTGTCCATTCTTGAGTGCACAAACAATGTTAGAGCCATTGTCTGAAGACACAAAACCAACCGTGAGGCTGCGTGGCAAAAACCAATAATTTATTACTTCATTCAGCTTATCAAGAATATTAGCTGCATTGTGATTCTTTCGTTTAAAACTATTCATGCACAGTGTTGCATGCTTACGATAAGATATGCGTTGCATTGGCCTTGAGGAAACATACTCATTAGAGTCATTACTTATGGCAAATGATACCCAATGTGCAGTCACAGTCATATAGTCTGCACCCTGTGGACTTGTCCACATGTCAGTTGTAATATGAACTTTGTTACACTCTGACATTTCTAATTGTTTGCCAACATTTTGTAAAACAATTTTATGAATTTCTGGAACACCTTTTCGTGAAAAATAATGACGACTCGGGATTTGCCAACGGGGAACCACTGATTGCATTAATTCCCGAAAGCCTTGACCTTCAACAAATTTAAAAGGAAGCATATCAATTGCAAGCATTTTTGCAACTTTAAAATTAATTTGGCAAACACGTTCATGGTTTGGGGGATATTTTTGACCACTTTCAAAAGCAACTTGTAAAGTACTCTGTCGCTTAGACACTGCTGTACTCCCAGAACTTGGCACTAAATTTGATAAAAGTTGATTGCTGCTGCTGTGTGAACTTCTACTGGTGTTATTAAAGCCATCATCATTGGCAGTAGGTGGTAGCATAACATTAGTATTTCTTTCTGTGGATAAAGCAAGATTTTTATTTAAATATCTGTCCCATATCACTTTATGTCTGCTATTCATATGAGACCGCAAGGAAGTGGTTCCCAAATTACTTCCTGCTTTTCCTCAACTTATTTTTTTATTACATATTTTACATGTTGCTTTACTTTGATCTAGTTTATCGACAGAATAGAAATTCCAAACTACACTACCACCTACTGCACTACTACGTGATCTGGGAGTCGTAATGGATGATGATGATGGAATTTCCATTACAGCAGCGCCAGCTGCTCTAATTTCACAAGTTGCAACTTGTGGTGGTGTAGCATCTAGTGGTTCAATTGTGGGAATTTTTCTTTGTTTGACCCCGTTGGCAGCATTAGAATGAATTCTATCTGACTGTGACTGCAACATTGGTGACTCTTTGGATGGAATAGCACGTTTGAGATGCTTTTGGAACAGTGGATACGTAGAAGTGATGGTGCAAGGTGGATTTTGTTCCTCCATGGTACTACAATCTGAATCATCAGAATCACAATGGAGATTTGGAGTATACACAGATCCTTCAGATATACAATCTTCAAATTCCAATTCAGAATTATTTTCATTTTCTACAGAGATGCTGCTACTGCTGCTGCTATTCCTTCTGGAAGTTTCCATAGTTATTTCAAGATCAACTCCATTATCACCTGCTGGTTCTCTGGGTAATTCATTAATAGAAGTGGATTTTTTTAATGCTGCTTCCTGCAAGCACTGCTGCTCTGCATGTTCAGATCCAATTGGGGGATTTTTTTTCTTCAAAAATGCATGAATTGCCATTCTTTGACGACCACTGCGTGTGGTTCCGGACACTTTGTTTTCTTTAACTACTTCAACTGCATCATTATTGGTCTCCATTTGCTTTTGCTGCTGTTGACTGCTGCTGCTGGAAGCTGAAATCATTCTTCTTGCAACTTTTTTTGTCATCTTGGTAGATTCCAATTAAAGAGGACACTGCTTTAATTTTATTGAATAATAAAATTTGATGAGTGACAAAATGCTATTGCACGTCTGTGTCGTTAATTCTTGCTGCTGCTACTGCTGCTGCTGTATAAATCTTCTCACTCTATAATTAACAATGATTTAACTTAGGATAAAACACATACACATACACCCAAATAATAGACATATATATAATACATATAACATTACGTATGTCTAGTATGCAAACCAAAGTTAATAGAAATGTATTACATTTTTGTATAGTCTACTGACTATGTGATTTTGAATGTTCTTTATTGACAAAGCAGAGTAGAACTATATAGTTGTTAAAACTTGTAGTGTAGTATACGTGAGTGTGTGTGTATGTATGTGAGTGAGTGTGTGTGTGTATGAGTGTGTGTGTGGTTGTATGAGTCTGTGTATGAGATTGTGTGTGTATGAGAGAGTATGTGTATGAGAGTATGTGTGTATGGGATTGTGTGTGTATGAGAGTGCGTGTGTGCGAGACTATGTGTGCGCATGAGATTCTGTGTGTGTGTGTGTGGTTGTATCAGTGTTTGTGTATTAGAGTGTGTGTGTGTAAGAGTGTGTGTGTATGAGAGTATGTATGTATGAGTGTGTCTGAAAGTGTGTGTGTATGAGAGTGTGTATGAGATTGTGTGTGTGTGTATGAGAATGTGTGTGTATGACTGTGTGTGCGTGTGTACGTGTACTTATGCAATTTTAATAAATACATTACAAGCGTGGAGGGGTCTCATTTCAAACATTTAGCCAAATGGGAGACCAACTGTCTTAGACTTTGATAACTAAGATAAAAAATTTGAATTCTAATTTTAATTAGAAATAAAACCATCCTATCTATTATAGTTAGTAATGGAATGATGTTAAAATTCGAATTTTAACACTTCTAGTAGTAACTATAATAGCTAAGATGTGTTAATTTCGAATTAAAATTCGAATTTTAACACCACTAGTAATCATTATATATAAGATGTGCTAATTTCGAATTAAAATTTGAATTCGAATTTTCCATCTTTGCTATTGTTTTAAATTTGAAATTAACATAATGATAAATACAATTCGAAAATAAAACAATAACTATAATAAAGATGTAAAATTCGAATTCTAAATGAACATATGTATTATAGTTAATAGTGCTGTTAAAATTCGAATTTTAATTCGAAATCAACACTTCTATCATTTAATAGTTATACTATGTGATGGAGGTGTTGGTTTCGAATTAAAATTCGAATATTAACACTACTTGTAACTATAATAGATAAGATGTGCTAATTTCGAATTAAAATTCGAATTCGAATTTTACATCTTTGCGATAGTTTTAAATTCGAAATTAACATAATGTTACATACAATTCGAAAATAAAAAAATAAGTATAATAAATATGTAAAATTCGAATTCGAAATGAATATATGTATTATAATTAATAATGCTGTTAAAATTCGAATTTTAATTCGAAATCAACACCTGTATCATTTAATAGTTATACTATGTGATGGAGGTGTTGGTTTCGAATTAAAATTCGAATATTAACAGTACTTGTAACTATAATAGATAAGATGTGCTAATTTCGAATTAAAATTAAAATTCGAATTTTACTTTTTTGCAATAGTTTTAAATTCGAAATTAACATAATGTTACATACAATTCGAAAATAAAACAATAACTATAATAAAGATGTAAAATTCTAATTCGAAATGAACATATGTATTATAGTTAATAGTGTTGTTAAAATTTGAATTTTAATTCGAAATCAACACCTCTATCATTTAATAGTTATAGAAAGTCATGGTAGTGTTGATTTCGAATTAAAATTCGAATATTAACACTACTTGTGACTATAATAGATAAGATGTACTAATTTCGAATTAAAAATCGAATTCGATTTTTACATCTTTAATATAGTTTTAAATTCAAAATTACCACTGTAATACATTCAATTCGAAACTAAAACAATAACTATAACAAAGATGTAAAATTCTAATTCGAAATGAACATATCTATTATAGTTAATAGTGCTGTTAAAATTCGAATTTTAATTTGAAATCAACACCTCTATCATTTAATTGTTAGATTAAGTGATGGAGGTGTTGGTTTCAAATTAAAATTCGAATTTTAACAGCACAAGTAACTACAATAGATATGATGTGTTAATTTCGAATTAAAATTCGAATTCGAATTTTACACCATTGTTATTGTTTTAAATTCGAAATTAACACAATAAATACAATTCGAAAATAAAACATAACTATAACAAATATGTAAAATTCGAATTCGAAATGAACATATCTATTATAGTTAATAGTGGTGTTAAAATTCGATTTTTAATTCGAAATCAACCTCTATCACTTAATATTTAGATTAAGGGATGGAAGTGTTGGTTTCGAATTAAAATTCGAATTTTAACACCACTAGTAGCTATAATAGATAAGATGTGTTAATTTCAAATAAAATTTCGAATTTTACATCTTTGCTATAGTTTTAAATTAGAAAATAATACAATAATACATACAATTCGAAAATAAAACAATAACTATAACAAATATGTAAAATTCGAAATTAACATATCTATTATAGTTAATAGTTGTGTTAAAATTCGAATTTTAATTCAAAATCAAGACCTCTATCACTTCATATAGTCATATAAAGTGATATGTGTTGATTTCGATTTTAAATTCGAATTTTAACACCTTTAGTAATTAATAATAGAGAAGATAGTTCATTTAGAATTAAAATTCGAATTTTACATCTTTAATAGTTAATAATTCGAAATTAACACAATAACTGAAATTCGAAATTAAAAAAATTAAACACATCTATCACTTCATATAACTACTATATTGGCCTTAAATTCGAAATGAACTCCATAATAACTATAAAAGATATAAAATTCGAAAATAACACCATCATAACCTTATTAAAGGGACATGAAACCCACATTTTTCTTTCATGATTCACAAAGAGCATGTGATTTTAAACAACTTTCTAATTTACTTCTATTATCTAATTTGCTTCATTCTCTTGATATCCTTTGCTGAAAAGTATATCTAGATAGCATCTGTAGCTGCTGATTGGTTGCTGCACATAGATGCTTCGTGTGATTGGTTCACCCATGTGCATTACTATATCTTCAAAAAAAGATATCTAAAGAATGAAGCAAATTAGCTAATAGAAGGAAATTGGAATGTTATTTAAAACTTGGAATTTCCAATAGAAAAAAATACAATACAATACAATCTACATAGGTAAATATAGCACTACAGCATTATCAACTCATCAAAATGCAAAGCCAAAAAAATGCATACCATTTAAAAAAAAAAGGAGAAATGAAAAAATCCAATTAAAAAAAATAAAAATATTAAAATAAGCATTTTACATTACAGTACCTAATTATACATATCAGAGTTCAAAAATCTCAAATAAAATAGAGTATATATACAATACATATAAATTAGAACCTAGTCAGCATCACTGGCTGCCAAATTGCCAATGCACAATTCCATACTACAAGTTGCAACGCAGGACTAGCAGGGAGGCAGCACAGTAAAAAACAACAACACTACATTACAACAATTACAAAATCTCTATGATGAACATCAGTACTTCTCAACCACAGTCCTCAAGTTAACCTAGGCTAGTAGTAAGCTATCTTTATAACGTCTTAAAAGGATTGTCTAGTCAAAATTAAACTTTACTGATTCAGACAGAGGCAGAGCATGCAATTTTAAGCAACTTTCAATTTTACTCCTATTATCAATGTTTCTTAATTCTCTTGGTAAAATTGAAAGAAATATCTGAATCATGAAAAAAAAAAAATCTGTTTCATATCACTTTAACTGGAGCACAGGTAAAATAATCAGTAACCATGTTAACTAAATTGGCCCTCACCTTAGGTACTGATTATTTCACCAGTGCTCTAGTTAAGACAGCATGAAAATATGGGCTGTATTTTGCCTATAAAAATAAATAGACCGCATATTACCTCCACAAATATTGATGAAATTGATTGAAGATGAAGATAACAAATGAGTCTTCTCACGGTGTGCAGTCCACCCTCCACAGTTGTGTAATGGGTCCACACAAAATTCCAAAAAAAGATGCCACAGGAGCAAATAGATAATAGTATATAGAAAAAAATTGGTATCCAAATAATCCAACACGAGTACACGACCACAAAACCAGTACGTCCTTCTCCAAAACTAAACCTTTCAAATGAAATGTTGAGAACTACATCT
The DNA here is from genome assembly GCF_027579735.1 of Bombina bombina. NCBI lineage: Eukaryota > Metazoa > Chordata > Amphibia > Anura > Bombinatoridae > Bombina > Bombina bombina. Next base: position 283,143,724 of record NC_069504.1, read on the forward strand.
ATTTATAACATTTACATATGGGAGGGAATAACTTGATTTAAATATTTAAATTCGAATTTTAAATAATTCGAATTAGAATATTACATTTAAAAATACAATTTTAGTTAAGAAATACAATTTCGAAATTAAAATCAAATTCGAAAATTTCGAATATTTATAATATAATAGCATTATTATAACAAATTCGAATTTGAATAGTACATTATAAAAGCAGATACTATTTCGAAATTTAAATCGAATTCGAATATCTCATTACAAATAGTATATAATATATTCAATCGAATTCGAATATAACATTTCGAATTCGAATTTGTTATATCTCATCGAATTCGATTAGAATCAAATTCGAATATTATATTTCGAATTCGAATGTGAAATATAGTTTTCGAATTCTAATATAATATTCGAATTTGAATAGAATCGAATTTGAATATTATATATCGAATTCGAATGTGAAATATAGATTTCGAATTCGAATATAATATTATCCAAAAGAAAACATTCTATTATTAGAACGAATATTTTCGAATGTAAACGAAAAATTCGAAAACGAACATTCGAAAATCGAATGTTAGAATGTTAACTAAACATTCGAAATTCGATTCGAACGAACGAATATCGGAAAATTCGTTTTAAAATTCGAATGTTTAGAAACATTCGCCCATCCCTAATCACTACACTACAGAAAATATTTGTATTAATTAAAAAAATTTAATAAAGTATTTATTTCTATAAACTGGGTCCTGGCAGACTGTTGTCAGTACCTAAGATGGCGGCTTCAAGTGATCGGGGGAAGGGTTAGAGAGCTGTTTGGGAGGGATCAGGGAGGTGGGAGGATTGAGGAGGGATCCCTACAATAAAAAACCTGCTTTAAAAAATGTATGTCTGTTATTAATTTTTCTTTTTTCTCTTGGCATCTTTCATTAAAAAGCAGGGAGGTATGCTTAGGAGCCGGCCCATTTCTGGAGCACTATATGGCAGCAGTTTTGCAAAAATTGTATCTATTTGCAAGCGCACTAGATGGCAGCATTATTTTCTATGGAAATAAAGCAAATTTGATACTACAAGTACATTTTAAACTTTTTTTAATATAGTATGCTCTGTCTGAATCACAAAAGAAAATGTTTGGGTTTCATATTCCTTTAACCTTGCAAGCTACCTGATTAACCCCATTCACTGCTGGGAATATTAGAAGCCTTCTAATTAACAAAAAGCAATGGCAAAGCCATACATGTCTGCTATTTCTGAACAATGGGGATACCAGAGAACCTTTTACAACCATTTGTGTTATGACTGCACAAGTGGTATGTAAGTAATTTATGAGAAACCCAAAGTTTGTAAAAAAGCTAACAATTTTTTTTTAATATGATTGCTTTTGGCAGAGAAACAGTGGCATGAAATATACCAAAATGGGCCTAGATCAATACCTTGGGTTGTCTACTAAAAAATATATAGTTTTGATAGGTACATTTTTAAAAAAAACAAGGCTCTATTTCTGTTTAAATGGAGTGATAGCAAAATAGTTAAAAAATCTCTTGTACTTTCTCTAAAAAATTCCCGGTCCTGAAGGGGTTAATATAAACAAAACGTAGTATCAGTACATTCCCTTAAAACACAGATATGTAACAAACAGAATTAAACATTACAAAACAGCTTAAAAATAAAAGAACAAAACGAACAGAAGTCCTACACTAAAATAAAGGGATTTTTGCCCCATAGGGAAAAATATATTCATCCATGCAAATAAACATCGGAATCACCCTATTTTGTGGTGTGCAATATCCCAGACCAAAGAATTGGCTCAAATGATACAGCAACTACATTTTAGTGAAACCGAATTATACCTAATCACATCCTGGAACCAAGTAGATTATTCTGATACCAAACATGACTTGTAATACTACAGTATGCCCTGTAGGTATTAATATTGTAGTAATTCCTAGGCATATTAGCTGCTTCTTTCACTCCTCAGATAACTATTCATTATCTTGGTCTTTTCTACAGATTTTTAAGAATACACCAAGTAAATAAGGGCTTTAGCCTCTTGCTCATCATCAGCAAAATGATTAAAGGGACATTGAACCTAAATTTTTTCTTTCGTTATTCAGATAGAGCATGAAATTTTAAGCAACTCCTATTATCAAATTGTCTTCATTCTCTTGGTATCTTTATTTGAAATGCGAGAATGTAAGTTTAGATGCTGGCCCACTTTTGGTGAACAATTGCTGTCCAGAGTACTGAATAAAAAAAAGCTTAGATGCCTTCTTTTTTCAAATAAACGGCTAGATTACGAGTTTTGCGGTATGAGTAAAAAAGCAGCGTTAAGGCTCATAACGCTGCTTTCTTTCATGTAATTGGCAAGAGTCCATGAGCTAGTGACGTATAGGATATACAATCCTACCAGGAGGGGCAAAGTTTCCCAAACCTCAAAATGCCTATAAATACACCCCTCACCACACCCACAATTCAGTTTTACAAACTTTGCCTGCTATGGAGGTGGTGAAGTAAGTTTGTGCTAAGATTTCTACGTTGACATGCGCTTCTCAGCATTTTTTGAAGCCCGATTCCTCTCAGAGTACAGTGAATGTCAGAGGGATTTGAAGGGAGTATCACCTATTGAATGCAATGGTTTTCCTCACGGGGATCTATTTCATAAGTTCTCTGTTATCTGTCGTATTATTATTATTATCATTTATTTGTATAGCACCGCCAAATTCCGTAGCGCTGGGTACAATGATAGGGGTATGCAATGACAAAGATTTGTGATACAATACAAAACATAACAAGACTAAACAAATCTAGCACAGGAGGAAGAGGGCCCTGCTCTAGAGAGCTCACAGTCTATAGGTTTAGGGTGCAGAGACATAAGGTTGGGGTAGCTTGTTACATCGGTTGTATTTGCAGCAGTGAGTCAGGCAGTTCATGTATTAGTCTGGTTCGGATGCGGGATGGAGGAGAGATGGTAAGCCTCTCTGAATAGGTGGGTTTTCAAGGATCGTCTGAAGCTATACAAGGTTGGAGACAGTCTGATGGAGCGGGGCAGAGAGTTCCAGAGGACAGGAGCAGCACGTGCAAAGTCTTGGAGGCGGGAGTGGGATGTAGAGATAACAGGAGTGTAGAGACGTAGATCAGAGGTTGATCGAAAGAGGACGGGATGGGGAGTATTTCACGATGAGAGAGGAAATATAGTTGGGAGTTAGACTGTTGAGTGCTTTGTAGGTTAGGGCTAATACTTTAAATTGTATTCTGGAGTGTATGGGGAGCCAGTGTAGAGACTGGCAGAGCGGAGCAGCTGATGTAGATCGTCGACTTAGGTGGATGAGTCTAGCAGAAGCATTCATAATAGATTGGAGGGAGGAGAGGCGGTGTTTTGGAAGGCCATTTAAGAGTAGATTGCAATAATCAATGCTTGACAGGATGAGGGAATGAATAAGTATTTTTGTAGTTTTTTGAGTAAGGAAGGGACGAATTCTGGAAATGTTGCGTAGGTGTGAACGGCAGGATTTGGTAAGCATTTGTATATGTGGGTTGAAAATGAGTTCTGAGTCTAGTGTGACCCCAAGGCAGCGGACCTGGGGTGAGGTGTTGAGAATAGAGTCTCCAACCATCAGAGAAATGTCAGGTGTCGGATGTCTCAAAGAGGGGGCGATAAGAAGCAGCTCAGTTTTGGACAGATTGAGTTGGAGGTAGTGTGAAGACATCCAAGAGAAAATTGCAGAGAGGCAGTCAGAAATCTGGTTGAGTAAAGAGGGAGAGATATCAGGAGAGGAAAGATAGATTTGGATATCATTAGCATATAGGTGGTACTGGAATCCAAAGGAGGCTATAAGTTTTCCAAGGCAGGATGTATAAAGAGAGAAAAGCAAGGGACCCAAGACAGAGCCTTGCGGTACTCCAACTGTGAGAGGCATAGGATCACAAGATATGTTGTTAAAGGAAACTGAAAACGAGCAGTTTGAAAGATATGATGCAAACCAGGAGAGGGCTGTGTCTCGGATGCCAAATGAATGTAGTATTTTTAGGAGGAGAGGATGGTCAACTGTGTCAAAAGCTGCAGACAGGTCAAGAAGAATTAGTAAGGAGTAATGGCCTTTTGCTTTAGCTGATAACAGGTAATTTGTTACTTTAGCAAGAGCGGTTTCTGTTGAGTGTTTAGGGCGGAAACCAGATTGTAGTGGATCAAGTAAGGAGTTAGTTGTGAGAAATTGAATTAGCCAATTATAGACTAGCCATTCCAATAATTTTTAAGCAAAGGGAAGTAAGGAGACCGGTCGATAGTTAGAAGGCGTGGAGGGGTCAAGCGAGGGCATTTTTAGGATTGGTATGATTGACGCATGCTTGAATGTATCAAGAAACGTGCCAGCAGTGAGAGATTGGTTAAAGAGATGAGTTAGGGTAGGGGTTAGTGAAGCAGAGAGAGAGGGAATAAGTCATGAAGGAATAGGGTCAAGTGGGCAGGTTGTGAGATGAGCCAAGGATAGGAGTGCAGAGACTTCTTCCTCTGTTACAGGAGGGAAATAGCATAGATTTTTGTAAATAGAAGGGGTGGGTAGGATCGCTGGGTTTGCGGGGTGCGAGGTGCAGATCTCTTTTCTAATGGTGTCAATTTTATTTTTGAAGTGATCAGCAATAATTTGAGCAGTGAGGTTGGTAGTGGGCGGGGGGGCAGGCAGATGTAGAAGGGAGTTAAAGGTTGAGAACAGTTTTCTGGGGTTGGACGCGTGAGATGACACAAGGTAGGAGAAATAGACTTGTTTTGCCAGGCTGAGCGCAGAGTTGTAGGACTTAAGGGTGAATTTATAATGTTGGAAATCAGCAAAGGTGCGTGATTTCCTCCACTGCCGTTCAGCGGCCCTTGAGCATCGCTGAAGATATCTGGTCTGTTTAGTGTGCCACGGTTGCCGTCGAGTGATTGATGTACGTCGAAGAGTGGAGGGTGCAGTTTTGTCAAGTGTTGATTTTAGTGCCGAATTATACTGTAGAGTCACGAGGTTTGGACAAGAGAGGGATGAAATGTCAGAGAGCAGAGGACTCAGTTGAGTGGAAAAGTCTGTGAAATCCAAGTCATTTAAATTCCTGTGAGGTAGCAGTTTTTTGGGGGGCTTGCAAAGATGTAGCAGGTAGAGTGAGAGAGAAAGTTAATAGATGGTGGTCAGAGAGAGGAAAGGGGAAGTTAAGGGAGTTGGAAATAGCACAGAGATTTGTGAAGACCAGGTCTATGGAGTTGCCTTCACAGTGTGTTGGAGATGTTGTCCACTGGGACAGGCCTAAAGAGGTGGTAAGGGATAGAAGTTTAGAGGCAGCAGGCATGTTAGGCTTATCAAGGGGTATGTTGAAGTCCCCTAAGATGAGAGAAGGGACATTAGAAGAGAGAAAATGTGGAAGCCAGGCTTCAAAGTGGTCCAGAAATTGTGATGCTTGGCCAGGGGTCCGATAGATAACTGCAACACGAAGAGCTATAGGGGAGAAGAGGAGGACAGCGTGAACTTCAAAAGATGAGAAGGAAAGAGAGGGGGGTGAAGGAATGCAGTGAAAGGTACTGTGTGGAGACAGGAGAATTCCTACTCCTCCTCCTTGTTTGTCTCCAGGCCTGGGAGTGTGACTGAAGTGCAGGCCGCCATAGGACAGAGAGGCTACAGCAGTTGTGTTAGAGGAGGAGAGCCAAGTTTCAGTGAGGGCTAACAGGTTAAGTGAACGTGAAATAAATAGGTCGTGAATAGATGTAAGCTTATTGCATACCGAGCGTGCATTCCAAAGGGCACACGAGAATTGGGGTGTACTAATAGAGGTGCAGTTAATGAGGTTTAGAGGGTTACGTGTGCAAGGTGTATGAGGTGTCATTTGGGGTAGGGATCTGAGGGAAGCAGAGGGTGGACCTGGATTAGGCGAGACATCCCCAGCTGCAAGAAGAAGAAAGATGGTGAGTGAAAGGAGATGAGAATGTGTCTTATGTGAGTGTTTAAGTTTAGGATCAGTAAAGCATGGCTTGCTGAGGGATGTGAGATAGGAATAAAGTTCATGTGTGTTGTTGAGGGGGGAAGGTAGAAGAGAAGGAGAAATATGAATGTTCTGAGTGCTGTTTGTGAATGGAAGAGCTGTGACTTTAAAGAGAAGGGAGGAAAAGGTTAAAGCAGACATTAGAAAGTGTAGCATGTTTGCATTTAGTTGTTGGATTTTGAAAGTACTTATTTCTGTTGTCCACTCCTTTGTCTAACTCCGTTGTTATAACTCCCTCTACACTTATGAACTAGCACACTTAGGGAACTACACGCATGCAATGCAGCACTGATCTAAGAAGCTAAGCTTGATGTAACAAGCTGGGGATATTCAATTTAAAGGTAATAACAGTCACATGATCCTAATTAGCATAGGTCATAAATTAGAGCAGGATCAAACAAGGCCTAACCAAACATTGCAGATGGCACCTTTCTTATCAAAATGGAAGACACAGAAAAGAAAGCTTTTTTTAAGGTAATACAGTCATACCAGAGATAGATAAAGTTTTGTGGGGGGAATATGCAGTTCTAATATGTGTAGCAGTTTTAAAATGGAGTCCTTGTTAAGCACATACCAGAGATAGATAAAGTTTTGCGGGGGGAATATGCAGTTCTAATATGTGTTGCAGTTTTAAAATGGAGTCCTTGTTAAGCACATACCAGAGATAGATAAAGTTTTGTGGGGGGAATATGCAGTTCTAATATGTGTTGCAGTTTTAAAATGGAGTCCTTGTTAAGCACATACCAGAGATAGATAAAGTTTTGCGGGGGGAATATGCAGTTCTAATATGTGTTGCAGTTTTAAAATGGAGTCCTTTTCATAGAGATTCATCTCCTACCTCCCTTATTCAGATCGAAGATATACTCTCATATTCCATTACCTCTACTGATAACCGTTTTAGTACTGGTTTGGCTATCTGCTATATGTGGATGGGTGTCTTCAGGTAAGTATGTTTTTATTACTTAAGACACTCTCAGCTATGGTTTGGCACTTTATGTATTTATATAAAGTTCTAAATATATGTATTGTACTTATATTTGCCATGATTCAGGTTTCAGTATATTTCATTTTGCAGACTGTCAGTTTCATATCTGGGAAATGCTTTTTTATGAAAAATTATTTCTTACCTGGGGTATAGTCTCTTTTTCAAATTGACTTTCTTTTTAATTTGCGGGCAGAGTTAGGCTCACGAGGGTGCAAAATGCCAAAATTTATTGCGTCATTCTTGGCGCGAGATTTTTTGGCGTGTTCGTTGATGCAAATTCTTCATTTCTGGCGTCTTAGTTGACGCCGAGTCCTTCACAAGGTTGCGTCATCTATGACGTGAGTGTTTTGTTTCCGGACGTTTTTGGCGCCAAAAAATATTTTTCTGTTTGTCGTGCGTCATACTTGGTGCCAAATATTTTCTTTATTTAAGACCCCATTCCTTTTGCCTCTGGCCTTTTTCTATGTCAGAGGGCTATGCTGTTTGCATTTTTTTCCCATTCCTGAAACTGCCATATAAGGAAATTAAAGGGACACTGTACCCAAATTTTTTCTTTTGTAATTCAGAAAGAGCATGCAATTTTTAAAAAAAAAAATTTTCCAACAGTATATACATTTGAAAATAAACAAATTAAACATTTCCAGTTCACCTCGCAGGGTAACATAATAAAAAAGAAATAGAACAAACAAATGAGGAGTAAAATGAAACTCTTTCTAGTTCGTAGCGGGTTGACTTACTTATATATTAAAGCAGTACTATACAACCTGACCCTTCTAATTAAATTCTAACTCCCCTAAGCCAATTCTTTCTTGGTTGGGATAAAAACTGAGAAAAAATGAACTCATGAAATTCCTTATGTATTTACATCCTGTCCTCCTTGATCAAACCTTTACTGTTGACTTTTGGACTAAATTAAAAAAAAAAAAAAAAATGACCTGAGAGCCATAACACACACATATATATCCAAAAAAAACACACACACAAACAAAACAAAAAAAAAAAACAAAAAAAAAAAAGGGAAAAAAGGAAAAAAAAGAATGAATTGTCCATCTCTCTCCCACTCCTCCCCCCTACCATACTCCCAAAAGAACTAATTCTGAGTTTTGAAAAGGGAAAATCAGTCAATTTCATTAACGGAAAGTGATTTAACCCCTTAACGACCGAGGACGTGCAGGGTACGTCCTCAAAAAAAAGGCAGTTAACGCCTGAGGACGTACCCTGCACGTCCTCGGTGTGGAAAGCAGCTGGAAGCGATCCTGCTCGCTTCCAGCTGCTTTCCGGTTATTGCAGTGATGCCTCGATATGGAGGCATCCTGCAATAACCTTTTTAAGCCATCCGGTGCAGAGAGAGCCACTCTGTGGCCCTCTCTGCACCGGAGATCGGTGGCTTTCCTCGTTGGTGGGTGGGAGCCGGACCAGGAGGCGGGTGGCGGCCATCGTTGGCACTAGTGATGAGGAGGGGGCGGGATCGTGGGCGGGGATGTCCGGGGGCGCGCACGGGCGCGCGCGCGTGCACGGGAGGGCGGGGGCGGGCGCGTGCACGGGGAGAGAGCGGGTGGGAAACGCTACACTACAGCAAAAAGTTTACTAAAATGCTAAAAAAAGGGGAATACAAGTTTTAAAAAAATTAATCTATCAAGGTGTGGGGGTTGGTCTGTAGGGAAGCTACACTACAGAAAAAAAAAAACAGAAACAAAAAAAAACATTTTTTTCTGCAAGTTGGGTACTGGCAGACAGCTGCCAGTACCCAAGATGGCCCCCAATAATGCAGAGGGGGAGGGTTAGAGAGCTGTTTTGGGGGGGGATCAGGGAGGTTGGGGGCTAAGGGGGGATCCTACACAGCAGCATATGTAAATATGCTATAAAAAAAAAAAACTTTTATTTTAGTACTAGCAGACTTTCTGCCAGTACTTAAGATGGCGGGGACAATTGTGGGGTGGAGGAGGGAAGGGAGCTGTTTGGGAGGGATCAGGAGGTGGGATGTGTCAGGTGGGAGGCTGATCTCTACACTAAAGCTAAAATTAACCCTGCAAGCTCCCTACAAACTACCTAATTAACCCCTTCACTGCTAGCCATAATACACGTGTGATGTGCAGCAGTATTTAGCGGCCTTCTAATTACCAAAAAGCAACGCCAAAGTCATATATGTCTGCCATTTCTGAACAAAGGGGATCCCAGAGAAGCATTTACAACCATTTGTGCCATAATAGCACAAGCTGTTTGTAAATAATTTCAGTGAGAAACCTAAAATTGTGAAAAATTTAGCGTTTTTTTTAATTTGATCGCATTTGGCGGTGAAATGGTGGCATGAAATATACCAAAATGGGCCTAAATCAATACTTGGGGTTGTCTACTACACTACACTAAATCTAAAATTAACCCTAGAAGCTCCTTGCATTCTCCCTAATTAATCCCTTCACTGCTGGGCATAATACACGTGTGGTGCGCAGTGGCATTTAGCAGCCTTCTAATTATTAAAAAGCAAAGCCAAAGCCATATATGTCTGCTATTTATGAACAAAGGGGATCCCAGAGAAGCATTTACAACCATTTATGCCATAATTGCACAAGCTGTTTGTAAATTATTTCAGTGAGAAACCTAAAGTTTGTGAAAAAATTTGTGAAAAAGTGAACAATTTTTTTTATTTGATCGCATTTGGCGGTGAAATGGTGGCAAGAAATATACCAAAATGGGCCTAGATCAATACTTTGGGATGTCTTCTAAAAAAAAATATATACATGTCAATGGATATTCAGGGATTCCTGAAAGATATTAGTGTTCCAATGTAACTAGCGCTAATTTTGAAAAAAAGTGGTTTGGAAATAGCAAAGTGCTACTTGTATTTATGGACCTATAACTTGCAAAAAAAGCAAAGAACATGTAAACATTGGGTATTTCTAAACTCAGGACAAAATTTAGAAACCGTTTAGCATGTTTTTTTTTTGGTGGTTGTAGATGTGTAAAAGATTTTGGGGGTCAAAGTTAAAAAAGTGTGTTTTTTTCCATTTTTTCCTCATATTTTATAAAAAAATTTTATAGTAAATTATAAGATATGATGAAAATAATGTTATCTTTAGAAAGTCCATTTAATGGCGAGAAAAACTGTACATAATATGTGTGGGTACAGTAAATGAGTAAGAGGAAAATTATAGCTAAACACAAACACCGCAAAAATGTAAAAATAGCCTTGGTCCCAAACGGACAGAAAATGGAAAAGTGCTGTGGTCATTAAGGGGTTAATATAAGCTGCCCATTTATTAAAGAAATTCTTTATATCCTCTTCATTATCTATATCTGTGTCCTTTTGTTCTAAGACACATTGTTTTTTTAAGCAGTTCTGAATTTCAGAAATACTAGGTACACAACGCATTTTCCATTTTTTACTAATCAGATACCTAGTGGCTAAGATAGAAGTGGAGATCAGCCTATCTTGCGGGTGAGACTTGTTTAAATTGTCCAGGCAAAGTATTATCTGATATAAGGAAAAGGTCACTGAGGGTATTTTCAACACGTTGTTAAGCCAATATTCTAGTTTACACCATACTTTTCTAATTTTTGGACACATCCAGAACATGTGTTCAAGATCAGCTGCTGGAAATGAACATTTTGGACACCTATCAAATTCCAAATTGTGCAACCTGTGACCCTTCTCCGGGGTGAAGTATGCTCCATGTAATAGTTTGAAGTGTGTTTCCCGCCATGTAGCAGATAGAGTTGTCTTTGCTACTTTGCTTATGGAGTGCTGTATCATTTTTGAGTCCACTAAATTCTGATCTGAAAGAGCATGCAATTTTAAGCAACTTTCTAATTTACTGCTATTATCAATTTTTCTTCGTTCTCTTGCTATCATTATTTGAAAAAGAAGGCATCTAAGCTTTTTTTTGTTTCAGTACTCTGGACAGCACTTTTTTTGTTGGTGGATAGATTTATCCACCAATCAGCAAGGACAACCCAGGTTGTTCACCAAAAATGGGCCGGCATCTAAACTTACATTCTTGCATTTCAAATAAAGATACCAAGAGAATGAAGAAAATTTGACAATAGGAGTAAATTAGAAAGTTGCTTTAAATTTCATGCTCAATCTGAATCACGAAAGAAAAATTTTGGGTACAGTGTCCCTTTAATAATTTTGCTTTATATGTTGTTTTTTTCTCTTACATTTGCAAGATGTCTCAATCTGATCCTGTCTCAGAATTTACTGTTGGATCCCTGCTGCCTGATAACAGTTCTACCAAAGCTAAATGCATTTGTTGTAAACTTGTGGAGATTATAATTCCAGCTGTGGTTTGTAATAGTTGTCATGATAAACTTTTACATGCAGAAAATGTATCCATCAGTAGTAGTTCATTACCTGTTGCTGTTCCCTCAACATCTAATGCACAAGATATACCTGTAAATTTAAAAGAATTTATTTCTGATTCTATTCAGAAGGCTTTGTCTGCCATTCCACCTTCAAATAAACGTACAAAGTCTTTTAAAACTTCTCATAGAGTTGATGAAATTTCAAATGACCGGCAACATACTGATTTATCTTTCCCTGATGAGGATCTATCTGATTCAGAAGATCCTGCCTCACATATTGACACTGACAAATCCTCTTATTTATTTAAAATGGAGTATATTAGTTTCTTTATTAAAATTACATTAGATATGGAGGAAACTAGTCCTCTTGATAATAAAACTAGTAAACGTTTAAATTCTGTTTATAAACCTCCTGTGGTAATTCCAGAGGTTTTTCCAGTTCCTGATGCTATTTCAGATATGATTTCTAAGGAATGGAATAGGCCTGGTACATATTTTATTCTTTCTTCAAGGTTTAAATTTTTTTATCCTTTGCCAACTGTTAGATTGGAGTTTTGGGAAAAGATCCCCAAAGTTGATGGGGCTATCTCTACTCTTGCTAAACGTACTACTATTCCTACGGAAGATAGTACATCTTTTAAAGATCCTTTAGATAGGAAACTTGAATCTTATCTAAGAAAGGCTTATTTATATTCAGGTCATCTTCTTAGGCCTGCAATTTATTTGGCTGATGTTGCAGCTGCTTCAACTTTTTGGTTGGAAACTTTAGCACAACAAGTATCGGATCATGATTTGTCTAGCATTGTTAAATTAATTCAACATGCTAATAATTTCATTTGTGATGCCATTTTTTGATATAATCAAAAATGATGTTAGATATATGTCTTTAGCTATTTTAGCTAGAAGAGCTTTATGGCTTAAATCTTGGAATGCTGATATGACTTCTAAGTCCAGATTGCTATCTCTTTCTTTCCAAGGTAATAAATTATTTGGTTCTCAGTTGGATTCAATAATTTCAACTGTCACTGGGTGGAAGGGAGTCTTTTTGCCTCAGGATAAAAAACCTTAGGGTAAATCTAAAGCTTCTAACCGTTATCATTCATTTCGACATAATAAGGAACAGAAATCTAATCCTTCCCCAAATGAATCTGTTTCCAATTGGAAGCCTTCCTCAAACTGGAATAAATCCAAGCCATTTAAGAGATCAAAGCCAGCCCCCAAGTCCACATGAAGGTGTGGCCCTCATTCCAGCTCAGCTGGTAGGGGGCAGATTAAAATTTTTCAAAGATGTTTGTATCAATTCAGTCCAAAATCTTTGGATTCAGAATATTGTCTCTCAGGGGTACAGAATAGGATTCAGAGTAAGACCACCTGTGAGAAGATTTTTTCTCTCACGCATTCCAGCAAACCCAGTAAAGGCTCAGGCTTTCCTGAAGTGTGTTTCATACCTGGAGTTATCAGGGGTAATCATGGCAGTTCCGTTTCAGGAACAGGGTCTGGGGTTTTATTCAAATCTATTCATTGTCCCAAAGAAAGAAAATTCATTCAGATCAGTTCTGGATCTAAAGATTTTGAATCGATATGTAAGAGTACCAACTTTCAAAATGGTGACTATAAGGACTATTCTGCCTTTTGTTCAGCAAGGGCATTATATGTCCACAATAGACTTACAGGATGCATATCTTCATATTCCGGTTCATCCGGATCACTGTCAGTTCCTTACCAATTTGTTTCTCTTCCTTTTGGCCTAGCGACAGCTCCAATAATCTTTTCAAAGGTTATCGGTGCCCTACTCTCTGTAATCAGAGAGCGGGGTATTGCGGTGTTTCCTTATTTGGACAATATCTTGGTACTTGCTCAGTCTTTACGTTCTGTAGAATTTCACACAAATCAACTAGTGTTGTTTCTTCGAAGACATGGTTGGAGGATCAATTTACCAAAAAGTTATTTGATTCCTCAGACAAGGGTAACCTTTTTAGGTTTCCAGATAGATTCAGTGTCCATGACTTTGTCTGTAACAGACAAGAGACGTTCAAAATAGGTTGCAGCCTGTCGGAACCTTCGGTCTCAGTCATTCCCTTCAGTAGCTATGTGCATGGAAGTTTTAGGTCTTATGGCTGCAGCATTGGACGCAATGCCCTTTGCTCGTTTTCATATGAGACCTCTCCAGCTTTGTATGCTGAACCAATGGTGCAGGGATTATACAAGGATATCACAATTGATATTCTTAAATCCCAATGTTCGACTTTCTCTGACTTGGTGGTTAGATCACCATCGTATAATTCTAGGGTCCTCTTTCGTTCATCCAATCTGGACTGTGATCACAACAGATGCGAGCCTTTCAGGTTGGGGAGCTGTTTGGGGATCTCTGACAGCACAAGGGGTTTGGAAATATCAAGAGGCGAGATTACCAATCAATATTTTGGAACTCTGTGCAATTCTCAGGGTTCTTCAGTTTTGGCCTGTACTGAAGAGAGAACCGTTAATTTGTTTTCAGACAGACAATGTCACAACTGTGGCATATGTCAATCATCAGGGTGGGACTCACAGTCCTCAAGCTATGAAAGAAGTATCCTGGATACTTGTTTGGGTGAAATCCAACTCTTGTCTAATTTCTGCAGTTCATATCCCAGGTATAGACAATTGGGAAGCGGATTATCTCAGTCATCAGACTTTACATCCGGGAGAATGGTCACTCCACTCAGATGTGTTTTCTCAAATTGTTCAGAAGTGGGGGCTTCCAGAAATAGATCTGATGGCATCTCATCTAAACAAGAAACTTCCCAGGTACCTGTCCAGGTCCAGGGATCCTCAGGCGGAAGCAGTGGATGCATTGACACTTCCTTGGTGTTATCAACCTGCTTTTATTTTCCCACCTCTAGTTCTTCTTCCAAGAGTGATCTCGAAAATCATCAACCAGCAATCGTTTGCGTTGCTGGTGGCTCCAGCATGGCTTCACAGGTTTTGGTATGCGGATCTTGTCTGGATGTCCAGTTGCCAACCTTGGCCACTTCCACTAAGGCCAGACCTTCTATCTCAAGGTCCGTTTTTCCATCAGGATCTCAAATCATTAAATTTGAAGGTATGGAGATTGAACGCTTAGTGCTTAGTCATAGAGGTTTCTCGGACTCAGTGATTAATACTATGTTGCAGGCTTGTAAATCTGTTTCTAGAAAGATTTATTATCGAGTTTGGAAGATTTACATTTCATGGTGTTCTTCTCATAAATTTGATTGTACAGTTTCTTCAGGATGCAACTTCAGAATGCAAGCTCAATCCTATTGGCTGATCGGATCAGCCAATAGGATTGAAGCTCAATCCTATTGGCTGATTGCATCAGCCAAAAGGATTTTTTCACCTTTAATTCCGATTGGCTGATAAAATTCTATCAGCCAATCGGAATTCAAGGGACTCAATCTTGGATGATGTAACTTAAAGAAACATTAATTCGGGAAGAAGACTTTGTTTGAAGAGGATGCTCCGCGCTGGATGTCTTGAAGATGGACCCGCTCCACACAGGATGGATGAAGATAGAAGATGCCGTCTGGATGAAGACTTCTGCCCATCTGGAGGACCACTTCTGCCGGCTTGGATGAAGACTTCTCCCGGCTTCGTTGAGGACTTCTTGCCGCTTCGTTGAGGAATTCTCCCGGCTTCGTTGAAGATGGATGTCCGGTCTTCAAAACTGTAAGTGGATCTTCGGGGTTAGTGTTAGGTTTTTTTTAAGGGTATATTGGGTGGGTTTTAATTTTAGGTTAGGGTTTGGGCAGCAATAGAGCTAAATGTCCTTTTAAGGGCAATGCCCATCCAAATGCCCTTTTCAGGGCAATGGGGAGCTTAGTTTTTTTTAGTTAGGATTTTATTTGGGGGTTGGCTGTGTGGGTGGTGGGGTTTACTGTGGGGTTGTTTGTATTTTTTTTTACAGGTAAAAGAGCTGATTTCTTTGGGGCAATGCCCCGCAAAAGGCCCTTTTAAGGGCTATTGGTAGTTTAGTTTAGGCTAGGGTTTTATTTTATTTGGGGGGGGGGCTTTTTATTTTGATAGGGCTATTAGATTAGGTGTAATTAGTTTAAATATCTGATAATTTGTTTTTTATTTTGTGTAATTTAGTGGGTTTTTTTTTTTGTAATTTAGGTAATTGTATTTAATTTATGTAATTTATTTAATTGTGTAATGTTAGGTGTTAGTGTAACTCAGGTTAGGTTTTATTTTACAGGTAAATTTGTATTTATTTTAGCTAGGTAGCTAGTAAATAGTTAATAACTATTTACTAACTATTATACCTAGTTAAAATAAATACAAACTTGCCTGTGAAATAAAAATAAACCGTAAGCTAGCTACAATGTAACTATTCGTTATATTGCAGCTAGCTTTGGGTTTATTTTATAGGTAAGTATTTAGTTTTAAATAGGAATAATTAAGGTAATGATAGTAATTTTTATTTAGATTCATTTTAATTATATTTAAGTTAGTGGGTGTTAGGGTTAGATTTAGGTTTAGGGGTTAATAAATTTAATATAGTGGCGGCAACGTTGGGTGCGGCAGATTAGGGGTTACTAAATGTAGGTAGGTGGCGACGATGTTAGAGGCGGCAGATTAAGGGTTAATAATATTTAACTAGTGTTTGCGATGCTGGAGTGCGACAGTTTAGGGGTTAATATGTTTATTATAGTGGCGGTGATGTTGGGGTGGCAGATTAAGGGTTAATAAGTATAGGTGATTAAGGGTTAATAATATTTAACTAGTGTTTGCGATGCTGGAGTGCGACGGTTTAGGGGTTAATATGTTTATTATAGTGGCGGTGATGTTGGGGTGGCAGATTAAGGGTTAATAAGTATAGGTATGTTGCGGTGACATTGGGGGCAGGAGATTAGGGGTTAATAAGTATAATGTAGGTGTCGGCGATGTCCGGAGCGGCAGATTAGGGGTTAATAAGTTTAATGTAGGTGTCGGCGGTGTCAGAGGCAGAAGATTAGGGG
Source organism: Bombina bombina (assembly GCF_027579735.1). Classification (NCBI taxonomy): domain Eukaryota; kingdom Metazoa; phylum Chordata; class Amphibia; order Anura; family Bombinatoridae; genus Bombina; species Bombina bombina. The sequence goes on from NC_069504.1 coordinate 283,159,987, forward strand.
TTAATAAGTGTATGATTAGGGGTGTTTAGACTTGGGGTTCATGTTAGGGTGTTAGGTGTAAACATAAATTTAGTTTCCCCATAGGAATCAATGGGGCTGCATTACGGAGCTTTACGCTGCTTTTTTGCAGGCTTTTTTTCAGCCGGCTCTCCCCATTGATGTCTATGGGGAAATCGTGCACAAGCACGTAAAACCAGCTCACCGTTGACTTAAGCAGTGCTGATATTGGAGTGCGGTATGGAGCACAATTTTGCTCTACGCTCACTTCTTGCCTAATAACGCCGGGTTTAGGAAAACTTGTAATACCAGCCAGTGACGTGCAGTGAGGTCAGAGGCAGGTGAGACACTGGCTAGGATATGCCTTCATTCTTTAGATATCCTTTGTTGAAGAAATAGCAATGTACATGGGTGAGCCAATCACATGAGGTATCTATTGTGCAGCCACCAATCAGCAGCTACTGAGCATATTTAGATATGATTTTCAACAAAGGATATCAAGAGAATGAAGGAAATTAGATATGAGATGTAAATTGGACAGAGGGGGTGGGAGAGACAGGGAGAGAGAGATAGAGAGACAGAGGGGAGAGAGAGACACAAAGAGAGACAGAGGGGAGAGAGACAGAGAAAGAGACCACGGGAGAGAATGAGACATGTAAGGAGAGAGACAGAGGGGGTGGGAGAGACAGGGAGAGAGAGATGGATAGAGTGAGACAGAGGGGGAGAGGGAGAGAAATAGAGACACAGAGGGGAGAGAGAGACAGACAGAGACAGAGGGGGAGGGAGAAAGGGAGAGCCAGAGGTGGAGGGAGGGAGAGAGACAGAGGGGAGAGAGAGAGAGAGACACAGAGGGGAGAGAGAGAGACAGGGAGGGAGAGAGAGGGGAGGGAGAGAGAGGGGGAGGGAGAGAGAGAGACACAGAGGGGAGAGAGAGAGAGAGAGAGAGGGGGGGGAGGGAGAGAGGGGGAGAGAGAGAGAGAGGGAGAGGGAGAG
>NC_069504.1:283463476-283600976 GCF_027579735.1 Bombina bombina
ATTTCTGAGGTGGCTACAGCTGTCTGATTGCAAACATAACCTTGTAAATTTTAAAGACTATTTTTTTTTTTTAATTCTCTTTACAAAATAAATAGATATTTTAAAGGAATTATGTCGCTAGAAAATATGTAAATTTTATTGCAAAAAAATAAGCTTCTTTGCAAAAAAATACAGTTTTGAAAGGTGGACAGAGCTGTGTAAAGAGGGTGTTTTACTCATCTTCCACGCATGCTAAAAGGCTGATTATAAATATAATATTATTATTATTATTAATTTTTTTAATAGCATTCCTCGACCATTTAATAATTTTGTAACCACATTATCCAGGTGATCATGAGATTACAAATATAATATTGGTCCGTATTGTAAAAGAGAATGCAACATTTCCTAGCAAGGTGATCACTGCGGTAACACGAGTTATAATAAATAATAAATAAACAATTTTATTTTAAGAATATGTATTTTAGGGATCTCTAGGCAATTTTGATCTTTATGTTTGTGCCTTTAGAGACCCCCAAATCCTTTTTTTTTTTATGTTTTTATTTTCACGTTTTTATGAACACATTAAAGACTTACGCCATTTGAAAGGTTAGATGAATACCTTTCCAATGGTGGGTCTTGGGTGTCTGAGATACAGGCTTCTAAGCAGCATGACCCCATCTCCCTATTACTGACAATTGTCAGTTTTAAATAAAGTTGCGCAGTGACATCATCACTTCATTGCGCGTGACGTCACTACCCAAACGTGAACCCCCGGTGATGCCTCTCACTATATAGGCCAGATCGCCAGGTTGGGAGTAGATGGAGGTCTCCAGAACTCCACGAAGGTGGGGGAGTGCTAGTGACGGCTCTTAACCGTCGTTAGCACTTGAGAGGGAAAATTTGCGACGGCTCAGAGCCATCGTTAACACTCAAGGGACAGTCTAGTCAAAATGTCATGATTCCGATAGGGCATGTAATTTTAAACAACTTTCCAATTTACTTTTATCACCAATTTTGCTTTTTTCCTCATGGTATTCTTAGTTAAAAGCTAAACCTAGGTAAGCCATATGCTAATTTCTTAGCCCTTGAAGGCCGCCTCTTATCTAAATGCATTTTGACAGTTTTTCACAACTAGAGGGCGTAAGTTCATGTGTGCCATATAGATAAAATTGTGCTCACGTGGATTTACCTAGGAGTCAGCATGCTAAAATGCATGGCTGTCAGAAGAAGCTTAGATACCTTAACGACCAAGAGGTGGAAGTGATCGCTTTTAGGAAGTGATCGCTTTTAGGGTATTGCAGCGATGGCTCAATATTGAGGCATCGTGCAGTACCCTTTTTTAAGCAAACCGATGCAGAGAGCCACTCTAGACATGTGTAACCTTCCAAAAATGGTTTGGAAATAGCAAAGTGCTACTTTTACTTTTTGCTCTATAACGTGCGAAGAACATGTAAGCATTGGGTATTTCTAAACTTAGGACAAAATTGAGAAACTATTTAGCATCTGTGTTTTTGGTGGTTGTAGATGTGTAACAGATGTTGGGGGTCAAAGTTAGAAAAAGTGTGGGGTTTTTTTCATATTTTTTTTTTAAATAGTAAATTATAAGATATAATGAAAATAATGGTATCTTTAGAAAGTCAATTTAATGGCGAGAAAAACAGTATATTATATGTGTTGGTACAGTAAATGAGCAAGAGGAAAATTACAGCTAAACACAAACACCGCAGAAATGTAAAAATCCTCAACGGTAAGAAAATTGTAAAATGGTCTGGTTACTAAGGGGTTAATATAACCGTGTTGGTTATGCAAAACTGGGGAATGGGTAATAAAGGGATTATCTATCTTTTTAAACTATAAAAATTCTGGTGTAGACTGTCCCTTTAAAATATCTAGAGGCTGGACTTCGCCGTCTTTTAAACTGAGGTAGGAAAGTACTCTTACCTCCAGTCCTTTCTGTGATTAACTATTCAAACGTCTAACCAAAAAGCAGAGATGTATTAAAGGGACAGTAAAGTCATAATTAGACATTTATGATTTAGACAGTTTTTACAATTTTAAACAACCTTCCAAATTACTTCTATCATTTAATTAGCTTCCTTCTCTTGTTATCCTTTGCTGAAAGGTTTATCTAGGAAAGCTCTGGAGCAGCAAAGAACCTTGGTTCTAGCTGCTGTTTGGTGGCTGCATATATATATATATATATATATACTGATTGTCATTTGTCATTGGCTCACCCATGTGTTCAGTTAGAAATCAGTAGTACATTGCTGCTCCTTCAACAAAGCATACCAAGAGAATTAAGCAAATTTGATAATAGAAGTAAACTGGAAAGTTGTTTCAAATTGTATGTTCTACCTAAATCATGAAAGAATATTGGGGTTTCGTGTCCCTTTAAAGGGTAAATGTAATTGGTTAAGCTTAAGTTTTGGTGATGAATCGGCTTCCCGCAATCTTGGCCATAAAGCCCATCTTGCTAGATTACTCTCTGGCTCCTGGGTTTGTCGAGCCCTGGCAGCCACCATACCACAGGCATTAAGATGTAACAAATTGTGCATAGCTTCACAACATGTGAAAAGTTGACAAACGTGAAATAAAAGAACATTTTTCTTCATTAGTTTGGGAGGGAGGTTGCTCACAAGTTGAGACCCAGCTTTTTCAGCAGCTTTAGTAATAGAAGAGAATGAAACATTGCACCTTAAAATGAGAATTTTTTTAAGGATTGTACTCCAATATTTTTTTATCCATAACATGCAGTAATCCCCCAGAATCTTCCATAGGAAATAGCATTCTTTTAGACGTGTGTATCCGATGCATCCACTTTTAAAGGGGAATCACAGAACTTTGCAACAGACTTAGACAATGGGCAATATTTAAAAAAAATTTTTTCTGGAATAGCAAGCTGTTTGTTTATCTTATTGAATAAATTCTCCCATAGAGTCAAATGATAGTCCACAGAGATAGAAGCATCAGCATTATGCAAATCAGAAGCAGATGAAGAAGGCTTTAGGCTCAGTACCTAGAGTAAAAAATATATTGTTTAATCACATTAAAAATCTTAACGAAACTGTTCTACATAAATCACATTTTATGTTAAAATTAAAATTACAAAGGAATGAAACTATTTAAAGTTGAAATCATAAAAAAAATAATTCAAAGCTTATTTTTCCTTATTGTAAAATGAGTTTCCCTGCCTCTGCTAATTGGCTGAACATGGGTGCTCCATGGGTGTAGCTGAAATTTTTCTGCAAGGTCTGGCGTATTCTATAAACATTTCCCCCTGCAGATATTGCTTTTTTTTCTCGCAAAACAAGATTCTGTCAAAATATGCATAACACTTTATAAGCCGACCAGAAAAATGCATGCACACCAAAATAGAGGTGATTGTAAGATCCTATGGGGCCCATTTATCAAGCTCTGGATGGAGCTTGAGGGCCCGTGTTTCTGGCGGGCCTGCAGACTCGCCAGAAACAGCAGTTATGAAGCAGCGGTCTAAAGACCGCTGCTCCATAACCCTGTCCACCTGCTCTGAGCAGGCGGACACACATCGCCAAAAATCAAGCACGATCGGGTTGATTGATTGCTGGCGGCTGACTGGCTGCAAATCTGCAGGGGGCAGCGTTGCACCAGTAGCTCACAAGAGCTGCTGGTGCAATGCTGAATACGGAGATTGTATTGCTCTCCACATTCAGCGATGTCTGGCAGACCTGATACGCACTGTCGGATCAGGTCCACCAGACCTTTGATAAATATCCCCCTATGTGCTGTAAACAGAGTAATCTGATTTGTTTTGGCTGCAGGATTTCATTTTTAAAGTGTGCCCCCTGCTCGCTGATAACTTTGTTTTCCTCAGCAAAGTTTCCCTTTCCTGCAAGCTCTACTATTTTTTTCTTTTCTTTTTTTGTTTCTATACTATCCTGAGGGCAGCCCTTGCGAGTATCCACTTTTTTTCTTTTCTGGTCCAGCAAAGTTTAGATTCAAACACTATTAGTAAGAATAAAATCGTCGATCGCGTGATTTTAAGACCGGATTGGATCATGGGGGACTGCCTACGCTGCTAGGCACGCCCCCCAGGCTGATCCTTGCCTTCGTCAAATTTGGAATATGCAGGATGCCATATATGGTAGGATGTTCCATGCCGCCCTAACAGCGTTAAAGCCCATCGCTGTTTGGATGGCATGGAAGGGGTTAATATACCTGAAAAAGAGAACCTGAAGTAAATGCTTAAATTGAAACAAATACAGTAGTATCTGTTGTGTACTTCCTGCTATTGCTTATTTACGGATAGGTAGTTTCTGTTAATTCTTATTGGTACTTTTGTAAGCCTGTGTGCATTAGTAGAAAGTACTGACAAGCCATAGTAGTAGTAATGGGATTGTGCAACTGATACTGACGTGTTCTTTTAAACAGGTTTTACTTCACATCCATCCAAGTAAAAAAATAAAGTCAACGTAAACATGTATTTCGCCATATTATAATAATTCATATTATATGTAACTAATGCTGAAAATATAGTAAATGTGTTCACTTTTCTTTCATGTAATTAGCAAGAGTCCATGAGCTAGTGACGTATGGGATATACATTCCTACCAGGAGGGGCAAAGTTTCCCAAACCTTAAAATGCCTATAAATACACCCCTCACCACACCCACAATTCAGTTTTTACAAACTTTGCCTCCGATGGAGGTGGTGAAGTAAGTTTGTGCTAGATTCTACGTTGATATGCGCTCCGCAGCAAGTTGGAGCCCGGTTTTCCTCTCAGCGTGCAGTGAATGTCAGAGGGATGTGAGGAGAGTATTGCCTATTTAAATGCAGTGATCTCCTTCTACGGGGTCTATTTCATAGGTTCTCTGTTATCGGTCGTAGAGATTCATCTCTTACCTCCCTTTTCAGATCGACGATATACTCTTATATATACCATTACCTCTGCTGATTCTCGTTTCAGTACTGGTTTGGCTTTCTACAAACATGTAGATGAGTGTCCTGGGGTAAGTAAATCTTATTTTCTGTGACACTCTAAGCTATGGTTGGGCACTTTGTTTATAAAGTTCTAAATATATGTATTCAAACATTTATTTGCCTTGACTCAGAATGTTCAACTTTCCTTATTTTTCAGACAGTCAGTTTCATATTTGGGATCATGCATTTGAATTAATCATTTTTTCTTACCTTCAAAAATTTGACTCTTTTTTTTTCCCTGTGGGCTGTTAGGCTCGCGGGGGCTGAAAATGCTTCATTTTATTGCGTCATTCTTGGCGCGGACTTTTTTGGCGCAAAAATTCTTTCTTCTGTTAAGTGTGATCAGTCCACGGGTCATCATTACTTCTGGGATATTAACTGCTCCCCTACAGGAAGTGCAAGAGGATTCACCCAGCAGAGCTGCATATAGCTCCTCCCCTCTACGTCACTTCCAGTCATTCTCTTGCACCCAGCAACTAGATAGGTCGTGTGAGAGGACTATGGTGATTATACTTAGTTTAATATCTTCAATCAAAAGTTTGTTATTTTAAAATAGCACCGGAGTGTGTTATTACCTCTCTGGCAGAGTTTGAGGAAGAATCTACCAGAGTTTTGCTATGATTTTAGCCGGAGTAGTTAAGATCATATTGCTGTTCTCGGCCATCTGAGGAGTGAGGTAAACTTCAGATCAGGGGACAGCGGGCAGATGAATCTGCATAGAGGTATGTAGCAGTTTTTATTTTCTGACAATGGAATTGATGAGAAAATCCTGCCATACCGATATAATGTCATATATGTATACTTTACACTTCAGTATTCTGGGAGAATGGTACTTCACTAGAATTACACTGTAAGAAAGACATAAAGCTGTTTAATAACTAGAGATTATGTTTAACGTTTTTGCTGGAATGTAAAATCGTTTTCATTTGCTGAGGTACTGAGTGAATAAATGTTTGGGCACCATTTTTCCACTTGGCAGTTGCTTAAATCTGTTTTTTCTGTCAGTTTCTGTTCTCCCTCACTGCTGTGTGTGTGGGGGAGGGGCGCTTTTACTATGCATCAAATATTTCAGTCAGCAACTCATTGTATTCCCTGCATGATCTGGTTCATCTCTACAGAGCTCAGGGGTCTTCAAAACTTATTTTGAGGGAGGTAATTTCTCTCAGCAGAGCTGTGAGAATTATAGTTTGACTGAAATAAAAACTTTTATTCTGTAATTTGTTTCCTGCTTTCAGAAATTGTTATCTTTGCTAATGGGATTAAACCTTTGCTAAAGTTGTGTTGTTTACAAGGATTGAGGCTATAACTGTTTCAATTTATTAATTTTTAACTGTCATAGATCTTCTGTGCTTCTTAAAGGCACAGTACGTTTTAATATTATTCTATTTGAATTGTATTTCCAAGTTGCAAGTTTATTTGCTAGTGTGTTAAACATGTCTGATTCAGAAGATGATACCTGTGTCATTTGTTGCAATGCCAAAGTGGAGCCCAATAGAAATTTATGTACTAACTGTATTGATGCTACTTTAAATAAAAATCAATCTGTACAAATTGAACAAATTTCACCAAACAACGAGGGGAGAGTTATGCCGACTAACTCGCCTCACATGTCAGTACCTACATCTCCCGCTCAGAGGGAGGTGCGTGATATTGTAGCGCCGAGTACAGCTGGGCGGCCATTACAAATCACATTACAGGATATGGCTACTGTTATGACTGAAGTTTTGGCTAAATTACCAGAACTAAAAGGTAAGCGTGATCACTCTGGGGTGAGAACAGAGTGCGCTGATAATATTAGGGCCATGTCAGACACTGCGTCACAGGTGGCAGAACATGAGGACGGAGAACTTCATTCTGTGGGTGACGGTTCTGATCCAAACAGACTGGATTCAGATATTTCAAATTTTAAATTTAAACTGGAAAACCTCCGTGTATTACTAGGGGAGGTGTTAGCGGCTCTGAATGATTGTAACACAGTTGCAATACCAGAGAAAATGTGTAGGTTGGATAAATATTTTGCGGTACCGACGAGTACTGAGGTTTTTCCTATACCTAAGAGACTTACTGAAATTGTTACTAAGGAGTGGGATAGACCCGGTGTGCCGTTCTCACCCCCTCCGATATTTAGAAAAATGTTTCCAATAGACGCCACCACAAGGGACTTATGGCAAACGGTCCCTAAGGTGGAGGGAGCAGTTTCTACTTTAGCTAAGCGTACCACTATCCCGGTGGAGGATAGCTGTGCTTTTTCAGATCCAATGGATAAAAAGTTAGAGGGTTACCTTAAGAAAATGTTTGTTCAACAAGGTTTTATATTGCAACCCCTTGCATGCATTGCGCCGATCACGGCTGCAGCGGCATTCTGGATTGAGTCTCTGGAAGAGAACATTGGTTCAGCTACTCTGGACGACATTACGGACAGGCTTAGAGTCCTTAAACTAGCTAATTCATTCATTTCGGAGGCCGTAGTACATCTTACTAAACTTACGGCGAAGAATTCAGGATTCGCCATTCAGGCACGCAGGGCGCTGTGGCTAAAATCCTGGTCAGCTGATGTTACTTCTAAGTCTAAATTGCTTAATATACCTTTCAAAGGGCAGACCTTATTCGGGCCCCGGGTTGAAAGAGATTATCGCTGACATTACAGGAGGTAAAGGCCATGCCCTGCCTCAGGACAAAGCCAAAGCCAAGACTAGACAGTCTAGTTTTCGTTCCTTTCGTAATTTCAAAGCAGGAGCAGCATCAACTTCCTCTGCACCAAAACAGGAAGGAGCTGTTGCTCGCTACAGACAAGGCTGGAAACCTAACCAGTCCTGGAACAAGGGCAAGCAGACTAGGAAACCTGCTGCTGCCCCCAAAACAGCATGAATTGAGGGCCCCCGATCCGGGATCGGATCTAGTGGGGGGGCAGACTTTCTCTCTTCGCCCAGGCTTGGGCAAGAGATGTTCAGGATCCCTGGGCGCTAGAGATAATATCTCAGGGATACCTTCTGGACTTCAAATACTCTCCTCCAAGAGAGAGATTTCATCTGTCAAGATTGTCAACAATCCAGACAAAGAAAGAGGCTTTTCTACGCTGCGTACAAGAGCTCTTGTTAATGGGAGTAATCCATCCAGTTCCACGATCGGAACAGGGACAGGGGTTTTACTCAAATCTGTTTGTGGTTCCCAAAAAAGAGGGAACTTTCAGACCAATCCTGGACTTAAAGATCCTAAACAAATTCCTAAGAGTTCCATCGTTCAAGATAGAGACTATTCGGACAATTTTACCTATGATCCAAGAGGGTCAGTACATGACCACTGTAGATTTAAAAGATGCTTACCTGCACATACCGATTCACAAAGATCATTACCGGTACCTAAGGTTTGCCTTCCTAGACAGGCATTACCAGTTTGTGGCTCTTCCATTCGGATTGGCTACAGCGCCAAGAATCTTCACAAAGGTTCTGGGTGCTCTTCTGGCGGTACTAAGACCGCGGGGAATCTCGGTAGCTCCATACCTAGACGACATTCTGATACAAGCTTCAAGCTTTCAAACTGCCAAGTCTCATACAGAGTTAGTGCTGGCATTTCTAAGGTCACATGGATGGAAGGTGAACGAAAAGAAAAGTTCACTCATTCCACTCACAAGAGTTCCCTTCCTGGGGACTCTTATAGATTCTGTAGAAATGAAGATTTACCTGACAGAGGACAGGCTATCAAGACTTCAAAGTGCTTGCCGCACTCTTCATTCCATTCAACACCCGTCAGTGGCTCAATGTATGGAGGTAATCGGCTTAATGGTAGCGGCAATGGACATAGTACCCTTTGCACGCTTACACCTCAGACCACTGCAACTGTGCATGCTAGGTCAGTGGAATGGGGATTACTCAGACTTATCCCCTTCTCTGAATCTGGATCAAGAGACCAGAAATTCTCTTCTATGGTGGTTTTCTCGGCCACACCTGTCCAGGGGGATGCCATTCAGCAGACCAGACTGGACAATTGTAACAACAGACGCCAGCCTTCTAGGTTGGGGTGCCGTCTGGAATTCCCTGAAGGCTCAGGGACTATGGAGTCAGGAGGAGAGTCTCCTGCCAATAAACATTCTGGAATTGAGAGCAGTTCTCAATGCCCTCCTGGCTTGGCCCCAGTTGACAACTCGGGGGTTCATCAGGTTTCAGTCGGACAACATCACGACTGTAGCTTACATCAACCATCAGGGAGGGACAAGAAGCTCCCTAGCTATGATGGAAGTATCAAAGATAATTCACTGGGCAGAGTCTCACTCTTGCCACCTGTCAGCAATCCACATCCCGGGAGTGGAGAACTGGGAGGCGGATTTCTTAAGTCGTCAGACTTTTCATCCGGGGGAGTGGGAACTTCATCCGGAGGTCTTTGCCCAAATACTTCGACGTTGGGGCAAACCAGAGATAGATCTCATGGCGTCTCGACAGAACGCCAAGCTTCCTCGTTACGGGTCCAGATCCAGGGATCCAGGAGCAGTCCTGATAGATGCTCTGACAGCACCTTGGGACTTCAGGATGGCTTACGTGTTTCCACCCTTCCCGTTGCTTCCTCGATTGATAGCCAGAATCAAACAAGAGAGAGCATCAGTGATTCTAATAGCACCTGCGTGGCCACGCAGGACTTGGTATGCAGACCTGGTGGACATGTCATCCTGTCCGCCTTGGTCTCTACCTCTGAAACAGGACCTTCTGATACAGGGTCCCTTCAAACATCAAAATCTAACTTCTCTGAAGCTGACTGCTTGGAAATTGAACGCTTAATTTTATCAAGACGTGGGTTTTCTGAGTCAGTTATTAGTACCTTAATACAGACTAGGAAACCTGTTACCAGAAAGATTTACCATAAGATATGGCGTAAATACCTACATTGGTGTGAATCCAAAGGTTACTCTTGGAGTAAGGTTAGGATTCCTAGGATATTGTCTTTTCTACAAGAAGGTTTAGAAAAGGGTTTTTCTGCTAGTTCATTAAAGGGACAGATCTCAGCTCTGTCCATTCTGTTACACAAACGTCTGTCAGAAGTTCCTGACGTCCAGGCTTTTTGTCAGGCTTTGGCCAGGATTAAGCCTGTGTTTAAAACTGTTGCTCCACCATGGAGTTTAAACCTTGTTCTTAATGTTTTACAGGGCGTTCCGTTTGAACCCCTTCATTCCATTGATATAAAGTTGTTATCTTGGAAAGTTCTATTTTTAATGGCTATTTCCTCGGCTCGAAGAGTCTCTGAATTATCAGCCTTACATTGTGATTCTCCTTATTTGATTTTTCATTCGGATAAGGTAGTCCTGCGTACTAAACCTGGGTTCTTACCTAAGGTAGTTACTAACAGGAATATCAATCAAGAGATTGTTGTTCCTTCTTTATGCCCAAATCCTTCTTCAAAGAAGGAACGTCTACTGCACAACCTGGATGTAGTCCGGGCTCTAAAATTTTACTTGCAGGCAACTAAGGAATTCCGACAAACGTCTTCTCTGTTTGTCATTTACTCTGGGCAGAGGAGAGGTCAAAAAGCTTCCGCTACCTCTCTTTCTTTTTGGCTTCGTAGCATAATTCGTTTAGCTTATGAGACTGCTGGACAGCAGCCCCCTGAAAGAATTACAGCTCATTCTACTAGAGCTGTGGCTTCCACTTGGGCCTTCAAGAATGAGGCCTCTGTTGAACAGATTTGCAAGGCTGCAACTTGGTCTTCGCTTCATACTTTTTCCAAATTTTACAAATTTGACACCTTTGCTTCATCGGAGGCTATTTTTGGGAGAAAGGTTCTTCAGGCAGTGGTTCCTTCTGTATAAAGAGTCTGCCTATCCCTCCCGTCATCCGTGTACTTTTGCTTTGGTATTGGTATCCCAGAAGTAATGATGACCCGTGGACTGATCACACTTAACAGAAGAAAACATAATTTATGCTTACCTGATAAATTCCTTTCTTCTGTAGTGTGATCAGTCCACGGCCCGCCCTGTTTTTAAGGCAGGTAAATATTTTTTAATTTATACTCCAGTCACCACTTCACCCTTGGTTTTTCCTTTCTCGTTGGTCCTTGGTCGAATGACTGGGAGTGACGTAGAGGGGAGGAGCTATATGCAGCTCTGCTGGGTGAATCCTCTTGCACTTCCTGTAGGGGAGCAGTTAATATCCCAGAAGTAATGATGACCCGTGGACTGATCACACTACAGAAGAAAGGAATTTATCAGGTAAGCATAAATTATGTTTTTCCGTTTCCGGCGTCATACGTGTCGCCGGAAGTTGCGTCATTTTTTGACGTTATTTTGCGCCAAAAATGTCGGCGTTCCGGATGTGGCGTCATTTTTGGCGCCAAAAGCATTTAGGCGCCAAATAATGTGGGCGTCTTATTTGGCGCTAAAAAATAAGGGCGTCGCTTTTGTCTCCACATTATTTTTTCATTGCTTCTGGTTGCTAGAAGCTTGTTCTTTGGCATTTTTTCCCATTCCTGAAACTGTCATTTAAGGAATTTGATCAATTTTGCTTTATATGTTGTTTTTTCTCTTACATATTGCAAGATGTCTCACGTTGCATCTGAGTCAGAAGATACTACAGGAAAATCGCTGTCTAGTGCTGGAGCTACCAAACTAAGTGTATCTGCTATAATTTTTGGTATCTGTTTCTCCAGCTGTTGTTTGTATTGCATGTCATGACAAACTTATTAATGCAGATAAAATTTCCTTTAGTACTGTTACATTACCTGTTGCTGTTCCGTCAACATCTAATTTTCAGAGTGTTCCTGATAAACATAAGAGATTTTATTTTTTAAATCCATTAAGAAGGCTATGTCTGTTATTTCTCCTTCTAGTTTACATAAAAGTCTTTTAAAACTTCGCTTTTTTCAGATGAATTTTTAAATGAACATCATCATTCTGATACTGATAATGGTTCTTCTGGTTCAGAGGTTTCTGTCTCAGAGGTTGATGCTGATACATCTTTGTATTTGTTCAAGATGGAATTTATTCGTTCTTTATTTAAAGAAGTATTAATTGCATTAGAAATAGAGGATTCTGGTCCTCTTGATACTAAATCTAAACGTTTAAATAAGGTTTTTAAATCTCCTGTAGTTATTCCAGAAGTGTTTAATCTCCCTGATGCTATTTCTGAAGTAATTTCCAGGGAATGGAATAATTTGGGTAATTCTTTTACTCCTTCTAAACGTTTAAGCAATTATATCCTGTGCCATCTGACAGATTAGAGTTTTTTTGGGGACAAAATCCCTAAGGTTATGGGGCTGTCTCTACTCCTGCTAAATGTGCTACTATTCCTACGGCAGATAGTACTTCATTTAAGGATCCTTTAGATAGGAAAATTGAATCCTTTCTAAGAAAAGCTTACTTATGTTCAGGTAATCTTCTTAGACCTGCTATATTTTTAGCGGATGTTGCTGCAGCCTCAACTTTTTGGTTAGAAGCTTTAGCGCAACAAGTAACAGATCATAATTTTATAGCATTATTATTATTCTATAACATGCTAATAATTTTATTGGTGATACCATCTTTTGATATCATTAGAGTTGATGTCAGGTATATGTCTCTAGCTATTTTAGCTAGAAAAGCTTTATGGATTAAACTTGGAATGCTGATATGTCTTCTAAGTCACCTTTGCTTTCCCTTTCTTTCCAGGGTAATAAATTATTATCTCAACTGTTTCTGGAAGGAAGGGAACTTTTTTACCAAAGGATAAAAAATCTAAGGTAAATTTAGGTCTAATAATCATTTTCGTTCCTTTCCTCATAATAAGGAACAAAAGCCTGATCCTTCATCCTCAGGAGCGGTATCAGTTTGGAAACTATTTCCAGTTTGGAATATATCCAAGCCTTATAGAAAACCTATAGCCAGCTCCTAAGTACCCATGAAGGTGCGGACCTTATTCCAGCTCAGCTGGTATGGGGCAGATTACGTTTTCTTCAATTTGGATCAATTCCGTTCTCAATCTCTGGTTTCAGAACATTGTTTCAGAAAGGTACAGAATTGGCTTCAGTTAAGGCCTCCTGCTAAGAGATTTTTTTCTTTCCCGTGTCCCAGTTAACACAGCAAAGGCTCAGCATTTCTGAAATGTGTTTCAGATCTAGAGTTGGCTGGAGTAATTATGCCAGTTCCAGTTCTGGAACAGGGGCTGGGGTTTTATTTTATCTCTTCATTGTACCAAAGAAGGTCAATTCCTTCAGACCAGTTCCGGATCTATCAATATTGAATCGTTATGTAAGGATACCAACATTCAAGATGGTTACTGTAGGACTATCCTGCCTTTTGTTTAGCAAGGGCATTATATGTCTACAATAGATTTACAGGATGTGTATCTGCATATTCCGATTCATCCAGATCACTTTTAGTGTCTGAGATTCTCTTTTTAGACAAGCATTACCAGTTTTGTGGCTCTACCGTTTGGCCTAGCCTCAGTTCCAAGAATTTTTTTGGTTCTCGGTGCCCTTCTTTCTGTAATCAGAGAACAGGGTTTTGGTATTTCCTTATTGGACGATATCTGGGTACTTGCTCAGTCTTCTCATTTTCGAAGAATCTCATACGAATCGACTTGTGTTGTTTTCTTCAAGTTCATGGTTGGAGGATCAATTTACCAATCAGTTCATTGATTCCTCAGACAAGGGTAACCTTTTTAGGTTTCTAGATAGATTCAGTGTCTATGACTCTGTCCTTGTCAGACAAGAGAAGTTTAACATTGATATCAGCTTGTCAAAACCTTCAGTCACAATCATTCCCTTTGGTAGCCTTATGCATGGAAATGTTAGGTCTTAGGACTGCCGCATCAGATGCGATCTCCTTTGCTCATTTTCACATGCGACCTCTTCAGCTCTGTATGCTGAACCAATGGTGCAGGGATTACTCAAAGATATCTCAATTAATATCTTTAAACCGATTATACGACACTCTCTGACATGGTGGACAGATCACCATCGTTTAGTTCAGGGGGCTTCTTGTTCTTCCGACCTGGACTATAATCTCAACAGATGCAAGTCTTACAGGTTGGGGAGCTGTGTGGGGGTATCTGACGGCACAAGGGTTTTGGGAATCTCAGGAGGTGAAATTTCCGATCAATATTTTGGAACTCCGTGCAATTTTCAGAGCTCTTCAGTCTTGGCCTCTTCTGAAGAGAGAGTTGTTCATTTGTTTTCAGATAGACAATGTCACAACTGTGGCATACATCAATCATCAAGGAGGGACTCACAGTCCTCTGGCTATGAAAGAAGTATCTCGAATTTTGGTTTGGGCGGAATCCAGCTCCTGTCTAATCTCTGCGGTTCATATCCCAGGTATGGACAATTGGAAAGCGGATTATCTCAGTCGCCAAACGTTGCACCTGGGCGAATGGTCTTCACCCAGAGGTATTTCCTCAGATTGTTCAAATGTGGGAACTCCCAGAAATAGATCTGATGGCTTCTCATCTAAACAAGAAACTTCCCTGGTATCTGTCCGGATCCCGGGATCCTCGGGCGGAGGCAGTGGATGCATTATCTCTTCCTTACAAGTGTCATCCTGCCTATATCTTTCCGCCTCTAGTTTTTCTTCCAAGGGTATTCTCCAATATTCTAAAGGAATGCTCGTTTGTCCTGCTGGTAGCTCCAGCATGGCCTCACAGGTTTTGGTATGCGGATCTTGTCCGGATGGCCTCTTGCCGGCTGTGGACTCTTCCGTTAAGACCAGTCTTTCTGTCTCAAGGTTCTTTTTTCCATCAGGATCTCAAAACCTTAATTTTAAGGTGTGGAGTTTGAACGCTTGATTCTTGGTCAAAGAGGTTTCTCTGACTCTGTGATTGATACTATGTGACAGGCTCGTAAATCTGTATCTAGAGAGATATATTATAGAGTCTGGAAGACTTATATTTCTTCAGGATGGTTTAGATAAAGGTTTGTCCGCAAGTTTCTTGTAAGACAAATCTCTGCTCTTTCTGTTCTTTTTCACAGAAGGATTGCTAATCTTCCTGATATTCATTGTTTTGTACAACCTTTGGTTCGTATAAAACTTGTCATTAAGTCAATTTCTCCTCCTTGGAGTTTGAATTTGGTTCTGGGGGCTCTTCAAGCTCCTCCTTTTGAACCCATGCATTCTTTGGTCGTTATATAACTTTCTTGGAAAGTTTTGTTTCTTTTGGCCATCTCTTCTGCCAGAAGAGTCTCTGAATTATCTACTCTTTTTTGTGAGTCTCCTTTTCTGATTTTGCATCAGGATAAGGCGGTGCTGCGAACTTCTTTTGAATTTTTTACCTAAGGTTGTGAATTCTAACAACATTAGTAGAGAAATTGTGGTTCCTTCATTATGTCCTAATCCTATGAATTCTAAGGAGAAATCATTGCATTCTTTGGATGCTGTTAGAGCTTTGTAATATTATGTTGAAGCTACTAAGTCTTTCCGAAAGACTTCTAGTCTATTTGTCATCTTTTCCGGTTCTAGAAAAGACCAGAAAGCTTCTGCCATTTCTTTGGCATCTTGGTTGAAATCTTTATTTCATCATGCCTATGTTGAGTCGGGTAACACTCCGCCTCAAAGGATTACAGCTCATTCTACTAGGTCAGTTTCTACTTCCTGGGCGTTTAAGAATGAAGCTTCGGTTGATCAGATTTGCAAAACAGCAACTTGGTCCTCTTTGCATACTTTTACTAAATTCTACCATTTTGATGTGTTTTCTTCTTCTGAAGCAGTTTTTGGTAGAAACGTACTTCAGGCAGTGGTTTCAGTTTGAATCTTCTGCTTATGTTTTTTCATTAAATTTTATTCTGGGTGTGGATTATTTTCAGCAGGAATTGGCTGTCTTTATTTTATCCCTCCCTCTCTAGTGACTCTTGTGTGGAAAGATCCACATCTTGGGTAATCATTATCCCATACGTCACTAGCTCATGGACTCTTGCTAATTACATGAAAGAAAACATAATTTATGTAAGAACTTACCTGATAAATTCATTTCTTTCATATTAGCAAGAGTCCATGAGGCCCGCCCTTTTTTGTGGTGGTTTTGATTTTTTTGTATAAAGCACAATTATTCCAATTCCTTATTTTATATGCTTTCGCACTTTTTTCTTATCACCCCACTTCTTGGCTATTCGTTAAACTGAATTGTGGGTGTGGTGAGGGGTGTATTTATAGGCATTTTAAGGTTTGGGAAACTTTGCCCCTCCTGGTAGGAATGTATATCCCATACGTCACTAGCTCATGGACTCTTGCTAATATGAAAGAAATGAATTTATCAGGTAAGTTCTTACATAAATTATGTTTTTTACTACTTTTTTTATTTTTTTCAGAATTAGTGATCTGAAAACTGGCGCCCTAATTGGTGTGGATAAGTATGGCAACAAATACTTTGAAGACAAACGTAACTTTTTTGGTAAGCAATTTTTTTATAGTATTGATTTATTTGGCTAAATATATTTTCTTTAAAAGTTGAAGTGAGCCTCTTTTTGTTCTTATAACACACTATAATCTCAAAACAATCCTAACCATTTCTGAAATTCCGCACTCCCCTGATTGTTACAAAATCTGGTAGATTTATAGAATTAAACTAGATTAGGCTGATGATTTTTGAGAATCCATTTTTTTAAATGTATTCATGGCACCACTTGCTGGAGCTATATTTAGATTTTCAGAATGTGATGTGATGATATTGGAACCCTTTTTGAGTTTGTGTAAGATCTAAATAAAGCACCCTCTTTGCGGGATCAATTGATTAGAGCATATGTCGGGCCAACTAAAGTAAGTACCAATAGGTATATCATTACAAAGAATAGGGACTATTACCCATGTTTAGCTTTTTCTAATTGTGGGAACATGATTAAGGGCCCTTAATTTCTCCTTCCAGTGACATGTAAAAAATATGACATACCTGGCCTGGCCACTATGCATTCAATACAGAATTTGTTGTTTATCTCATTCAATGCCTGTGTCTGCTGTTATATGTGGATGAGACAACCAAAAAGGCAGAGAGACAATTAATGAGCACAAATACTGTATAATGAAAGTGAACCTTGAGGATTGAGTAGCAAACCATTTTAAAGCAGGACATAATATCTGACTAATGATATTCAAAATGATTGAACAGATTAAAAGACACAGAAGGGATGGTAATAGGGAATGCTGTTAAAGAGAAGGGAGTTTTTTTTAATCTTTAAATAAGGTACTACGGTATGAGTTGAGAATTTGATTGTTTTTTCTACTATGTATAGATGTTACTATACCTTCTAATCACTTGATGGTGCTATAATTTATCTGATTGATGGAGAAGGGGTTAAATTGGAATAGACGGTATGTGCTTTTTATGACTAACAGGAACACCTGAAACGTGGCATAATTTTTAACCTACTATTGAACATACTGATCATCAGTGCTGGTGAATCATGTTATATGTGAATATTCATGAAAATATTCTGCATGAGCACATTTCCAAAAAAAAGCACAAGCACACAGTTTTTAAAAGTTTTTTTTGTTGGGGGGAAGAAAACAAAACAATAAAGGTGATATAATAGCACTGCAATCTACAATAATTTAATGTTGCTGCAACACACATTTTTACATATTTAGAAAATAAATGCAAAGTTTATTTAACTACCTATGAAAATTAGTCAAAACACTTAATATGTCATGTTGAGAATAAATATGGTGGGAAATTTACTTTTTATCGTGTTATGTTTTATTAATAATTTTTATTTTAGGTTCAGGTCAAGGCATACAAAACAATAAAAGAAAAGAATATAGTAATACACATAAGGCAACATGTCAAGGTTACATTGAGTACTTAAGGGAAAAATGTCTACACAAAACAATATAGTAATAGTATGCCCAACAATCTATAAGCCTTGTTAATGACACACAAGGCCACTTGTGGGCCTTCTAAGGTAATAAACAAAAAAAATTAAAGCTACAGAGGGAAAACACAAATAGAGGAGGCCGCTCTTGGATCTCAAAGGTAAACCTCATTTTCAAGCAAGATAATAAGAATCATATGAATATTCAACTAAAGAAGCTACAATGAAAAATCATGCGCAGTGGTCATTAACAACCTTCCATTTAAACGTTCATTGTGCGAGTCCAACTTATTAGACAAAGAAATGAAGCACTAAATAAACTTGACTGGAATATGTGTAGTTGTAGAAAGTATTCTTAATAAATAGTTCTTGTACCCCAACAGTGTTCTTGTACCCCAACCAATTTTTGTTTTTTGTTTGACACCATTAAACAAACATTGTAAGAATAACCTATGTAAAGAACACATTTTATATATAAAATATTTGTAATAAATTGTAAAAATATTTCTCTAAAATATAAGTACGTTAAGAGCATACTAACAAATAGTTAAATAACATAATATAGGAGATTCTCTCAACATTTCTTGTAATAACTAAACTAAGATAAGATGGGCTAAACAGGAAATAAGACCACAGTTAATCTTAAATCAGTCTAATATATGACTCAAATCTCTTAGGAGTCATAATAAGTAAGAAGTAAATATTAAGGTAAAAATCCCTAAATTTAAAAAATACCTACATCTAGATACTTACTTACAATGGTCTTCATAATATATGGGTTTCCAGCCAAAATGTGGGATGTGTCATATGGGTGGAGGGGGATAAGCTCTAAAATACAGAAATGGAGAGCGAAGTAAAAATAAACCACACATGCACAACCCCCCCTCTTCTCCACTCCTCACCCCTTATGACCCAGATAATGCCATAAAGTGCTATAATTTGAGATATATATATATATATATATATATATATATATATATATATATATATATATATATATACACACACACACAGGGAGTGCAGAATTATTAGGCAAATGAGTATTTTGACCACATCATCCTCTTTATGCATGTTGTCTTACTCCAAGCTGTATAGGCTCGAAAGCCTACTACCAATTAAGCATTTTAGGTGATGTGCATCTCTGTAATGATAAGGGGTGTGGTCTAATGACATCAACACCCTATATCAGGTGTGCATAATTATTAGGCAACTTCCTTTCCTTTGGCAAAATGGGTCAAAAGAAGGACTTGACAGGCTCAGAAAAGTCAAAAATAGTGAGATATCTTGCAGAGGGATGCAGCACTCTTAAAATTGCAAAGCTTCTGAAGCGTGATCATCGAACAATCAAGCGTTTCATTCAAAATAGTCAACAGGGTCGCAAGAAGCGTGTGGAAAAACCAAGGCGCAAAATAACTGCCCATGAACTGAGAAAAGTCAAGCGTGCAGCTGCCAAGATGCCACTTGCCACCAGTTTGGCCATATTTCAGAGCTGCAACATCACTGGAGTGCCCAAAAGCACAAGGTGTGCAATACTCAGAGACATGGCCAAGGTAAGAAAGGCTGAAAGACGACCACCACTGAACAAGACACACAAGCTGAAACGTCAAGACTGGGCCAAGAAATATCTCAAGACTGATTTTTCTAAGGTTTTATGGACTGATGAAATGAGAGTGAGTCTTGATGGGCCAGATGGATGGGCCCGTGGCTGGATTGGTAAAGGGCAGAGAGCTCCAGTCCGACTCAGACGCCAGCGAGGTGGAATACTGGTTTGGGCTGGTATCATCAAAAGATGAGCTTGTGGGGCCTTTTCGGGTTGAGGATGGAGTCAAGCTCAACTCCCAGTCCTACTGCCAGTTTCTGGAAGACACCTTCTTCAAGCAGTGGTACAGGAAGAAGTCTGCATCCTTCAAGAAAAACATGATTTTCATGCAGGACAATGCTCCATCACACGCATCCAAGTACTCCACAGCGTGGCTGGCAAGAAAGGGTATAAAAGAAGAAAATCTAATGACATGGCCTCCTTGTTCACCTGATCTGAACCCCATTGAGAACCTGTGGTCCATCATCAAATGTGAGATTTACAAGGAGGGAAAACAGTACACCTCTCTGAACAGTGTCTGGGAGGCTGTGGTTGCTGCTGCACGCAATGTTGATGGTGAACAGATCAAAACACTGACAGAATCCATGGATGGCAGGCTTTTGAGTGTCCTTGCAAAGAAAGATGGCTATATTGGTCACTGATTTGTTTTTGTTTTGTTTTTGAATGTCAGAAATGTATATTTGTGAATGTTGAGATGTTATATTGGTTTCACTGGTAAAAATAAATAATTGAAATGGGTATATATTTGTTTTTTGTTAAGTTGCCTAATAATTATGCACAGTAATAGTCACCTTCACACACAGATATCCACCTAAAATAGCTATAACTAAAAACTACTTCCAAAACTATTCAGCTTTGATATTAATGAGTTTTTTGGGTTCATTGAGAACATGGTTGTTGTTCAATAATAAAATTAATCCTCAAGAATACAACTTGCCTAATAATTCTGCACTCCCTGTATATAATGTATATGTGTGTGCACTTGACCTATTTAGAGAGCCTCCACATACCCAAATGAAGATGTTCCTATAGGGCTTATAAGGTAATAAATAATCTTAACTCTCTCAAAACCTTTGCCACCACAGCCCAGTAGTTCTTTAATTTGGGACAACTCCACTAGGTATGAAGATGTGAGCCTATTTCACCACAACAATTTACATAAAGGGATAGTAAAGTCAGTATTAAACTCTTGTGATCCGGACAGCATACAATTTTTCATTTTACTTATGTTATTTAATTTGTTTAATTTGCTTTGTAGCCTTTGTTGAAAAGTATACCATGGTAGGCTCAGGAACAGCAATGCACTGCAGATTGGTGGCTGCACATATGTGCCTCTTGTCATTTGCTCACGCAATATGTTCAGCTATCTTTTAGTACTACATTACTGCTCCTATAACAAAGTATATCTAGAGAATGAAGCACATTTCATAATAGTACATTAGAAAGAGGTTTAAATATGTTTGCTCTATCTGAATTATGAAAAAATTTTGGTTCCAGGTCTCTTTTAAAGAGATCTGAACGTCACAATTCCATTTTCATGGTTCAGATACTGTATTCAATTTTAAGAGACTTTTCCATTTACTTCTGATTTATTTTGTATTTACTGCTATTGTGAAAGGGATATAAAACCCAAAACATTTCTTTTGTTAATCAGTCAGACCATACAATTTAAAAAATAAATACATATCAATTTATTTCTATTATCAAATTAGCTTTGTTCCCTTTGTATTCTTTGTTTAAGAGATATCTAGGTAGGTGTCTGGAGCACTATGTGTCAGGAAATACTGCTGCCATCTAGTGCTCTTGAAAATGGATAACATTATTGCAAAACTGCTGCCATATAGTGCTCTAGACTTGCACTCTCCTGAGCTTACGTCCCTGCTTTATAAAAAATATACTAAAAGGACAAAGACAAATTGATAATAGAAGTAAATTAGAAAGTTGTTTAATATTGCATGCTCTATTTTAATCATGAAAGAAACATTTTGGATTTCATGTAACTTTTTAAATTTACTTAGTTGTCTTGGTATTTTCTGTTGAAAAGCATAACTAGGTAGCCTCAGTAGCAGCAATTCACTGCTGTGAGCTAGCTGGTGATTGGTGGCTACATGCATATGCCTTTTTTTCAACTAGCTCCCGCTAGTGCATTGCTGCTTTGTAGCTAACTTTGCAGGGGTTAAAGACACAGAGCTGTTGCTTGCATATAACACAATAGAGCATTTTCTTTATTGTGCATTTTAGACAGACTTTCCAGTAAATGAAGACCAGCAGCAAATAAGAGGAGAAAGAAAGAGAACCCTTTTCTCTCTTTCACTCTCTTTGGTCTCCCTTCTGTTCCCTTTTTTTTTTCTCTTTCTCCACAAAAGCCATTTTGTCATCAACACAGTGCATCTCCAGCTCTAAACCATAGCTGTTCTATGCACTACTGTTTGTCCTCCTTCCTCATATCTTGCCCCCTAATATTTACCCACGATTTCCAAATGTCAATAGGTCCATTTATGGTTTAGTAATATACACATTACCTACCATAGACAGTGTTCTCCCCAGGCCCTTTTAAATGGGCACACCACCCAGCTAATTTTACTGACCACCTGGCTAAAATTTAATTCGGTATCCAGCTAAAATTAACTAACAATAAAACATTTCAATCTTTTATTGCTCAAATTATCAAGAAATGTATTTGTTAAATTATACAATAAATTTGTGTTTTTATATAGCATATATTACAAAGTATTAAACTGCCCTCACCCGACTTCATAATGCCACCCGGCTGGCAACATTTTCTGCGGAGAACACTGCATAGACCTCATATACTCAGCCATTAAGGTTTGATCCTATATAATTAGCTTATTTTTCAGCCTCAGGTTGGTAGATACAGATATTTCTGGGACTTGGAACTGCTTTAGGCCATGATGATTCCACCCTACCTTTGGGTCAAGCTGGAAATTAACATTTACTAAAGAGTACAAATGAAACACTCACTTCAAAAGTATTTGTACACTCGGCAGAAACAGAGCTCTGGATAAAATGTACATCTTCAACGTTAAGCCACTAAATATATATTACAGTTCAGATAAAGTCACGCAGTGGACAGCTAACTCGGTTTCTATAGTAGCCAATCGCTAGTAAGCTGGTTCTAGAGCTATCCCTGCCTCTCTTTTCCAGGTCTTTATAAATCCAAATTGAATACATTAGAAGTGTTGAAGTCATTGCTAATGAGCTGACACAAACTAAAACTTCTGTCCACCACTGTCAGCTAGTTTCATATCCCCCTTGAATATACTACTACTTAATATGCATTTAGTCTAAGGCTCAGGTGTTATCTTTTCCTTTTGCTTCTCTTGGTGTTTGTTATTCCACTACTTCCTCTTACTGACATCCCTTATGTTTTTAGGTCGTCATCGGTGGGTGGAGTATACAAAAGAAATGAATGGAAAGCCAACTTATTGGGATATAGATGGGAGTATGGTGCCTCCTGAATGGTAAGATAACCACTTCACAATTTCCCCCCCAATTTATATCAAGTTATAGAAATACATCTTTTATATTAAAGAGAGTGTATTAGTAGGTAATATGCTGTCTTTCTTGTATGTCTGTGTTATAACTGGCAAATATCAAGAGGGAATGGACTATCTTGACAGTTTTTTGGAATGTAAACATACAGCTATGCACATGTGCCAAATATTATTTGAATTGAGACCAATAACGTTGTTACATATAAATTATTTATGCTAACAATATGAACTAAGCTTCAAATCCTGAGTTAAAAAACATCTAAATGGGTAGCAGAGCATGTTACTATTGCTCTGTGGTTTATGCATATGTGTTTAACCATTGCAATTCTTGCACATGTTCTTTTGGAGTGGTGCCTCAAAGTGTGCAGATTTTGATAATGAAGGTAAACTGGAAAGCCCTTTTTTTTTTTTTTTTTTTTAGTGAAGTTTTTTTAATTTTGAATACATCCATGCATTCTTTATTATTTACATAAGCTAATCGCTAACTTTTTTTCACTATTTATTTTATATTTTAAATATTATATATATTTATCAATCCCTACCGTTACAATGGTGACTCCTCCCTATCTCTATTTCCTGCTTTTCTAGTTTGTGACGTATAGAGCGGTCCCACCCGCTCTATACGTCTCTCAAAAGCATGTTCACAATGTTTCTTTGAACTGCGCATGCGCAAATCGCCGATTTCACCCTCCACTCCACATGCACAACTCGGCGAGTTTTGTTAATTCCAACTGCATACAATTACGCATACGCGAAATGGGAGCGCACATTTATTCTGATGTGAAGAAAAAAGGATAGTGCATATCGTCAAGGAGGCAAATGACGTGGAGTGACGGCCGCCTAACGGCCAGATTTTCAATTGGACAATGTAAAAACGTGACCAAGACTTAAAAACAAAACAAAAAAGTTGAATTTGTATACCGTCAGAAATGTATTTTATAAAGCAGATAACTTTGTTTACAATAAGATTTATAAATATTGATTAATGAAATTCATACTGATTTGTAACAAATAATGAAATACTAGATCGACATGAAGGTAACTTTACCTTCTGCATGCTTTATCTGAATCGTGAAAATTTAAGTTTGACTCCCTTTAAAGGGGCACTGAACCCTGTGACATTGTTACTTTCTCAGCTGGATTATAACTGTCTCCAGCTTACCTTATCAGTTGACATTTGATGCTTTTGAAACAAGGGCAACTTAAGTTACAAACATGACTTATCCAGCATTTACTTAAAACCTTAATGACCACAACGTACCCTGTATGTCGCTGGTCATTAATGTTTTTTCTGCCTATAATAGCGCGAACCTCTCCACCAGCGACAAGATCGCGCTATTACACCCTCCATCCCACCTGTAGGCTTCCTGAAATAGCGCAATATCAATGCTGGCAGTGAGAAAGGTCTATTAAAAAAAATAAGCCCCATAGAAAGACCAGCTATTAGCATCACGTAGCATCCGCTATTATTGGCTAATATTGTTTTTATCGCTAATTCTAGTCATACGTTTTATAATATTCATCATATTTTATTTTTATCAGATACATTCATATTTGCTTTTAATATGAAATACATTTATCTCTGCCTTTGATGAAAGCGTTTGCTATTTGTGATGGAAGAATGTGATTTCCCCCTCCATTTCTCATTCTCACAATTTAAATGGAGAAAGCTTTTGTTGCATAAGTTAAAAAAATAATAGCATGTTATTTTTTGGATGGTTAAAATTCTTGATAATTCTCCATACAGGAAGCATATGGTGAGCTCAAGGCCAAAATTAAACAAAATAAACAGCACAATGTTATTTAACACTCAACATGAAGTTTTTTTTTAATTTTATATAATTATATACACGCGTAATATATATATATATATATATATATATATATATATATATATATATATATATATATATATATATATATAAAACAGTAAACAAGAATCAAGCAAGGTAGGGAACGGCAACAAACACCGGGCACGGTGCAAAGGGTCAGCCAACCCCTCAATCCAATATATGTAGAAAAAGTTCACTCCAGCCCAGAAGTAGCAGTAAAACTGACCTTTATTGCTTCATGGTCTTAAGTATAAATGAACAAACAATATTTAAGACTTTGCACAGGTCCTTAGTCATGTCTACAGGTATATATATATATATATATATATATATATATATATATATATATATATATATATATGCTACCTTTATACCTGAGCCTAGGTAACTAAACACACCCACATCCTGTATGATCACTAACAACTAGAAAGAGCTTGCCCACACCATTTGGTTGAACAGCAAAAGAAAGAGGTGATGGTAGATGATACAATACATAAAATAAAAAAGCCAACACTAAACAAAAAGATAAATTAATATTTGTAACCAAATATGAGTTGAGCAGCCAAGTGAATAACATACTCAAAAAACATTGGCACATCCTACTAGACTTGAATCAATTTATTAATTCATTTAAAAATGTACCAATGTCTGCCTATAGAATAAACAAGAACTTGAAAGATTATTTAGTTTGTGCAGATATAGGTAGCAATAAAATAAATATACAAAAGACAATTGGGCCCAGAAAAAAACGGTTGCTTACCTTGTTTAAGCTGCTGCAACTCAGTGATAAAGGGTATTCATTTTTACCATCCCTTGAGGGGTAAAAAATAAAAAAATCAAACAATTTCTAACTTACAGATCCAGTTACATTATATATTTTGATTAAGTGTCCATGTGGTCTAAATTACATTGGAGAGTCCACAAGAGAGGCCAAAGAGCGTATAACGCAACACAAGTCTAATATAAGATGTAACAACAAGGATGTACCGGTTTCTTCACATTTTCTTACAGCAGGCCATAGCATTAGCCAATTGCGCTTTCAAATCATTGGAAGGGTAGATAATACCAGAAGAGGTGGTAATAGAGAACAAAAAAGCAGAGAAATGTTTTGGATTCATAAGCTACAGACTCTTACACCTAGAGGTCTTAACAAGGATTTTGACTGGTCCCTCTTTAGATACTAGGTATTGAGCACACCTAGTTTGTTCTATATGATGTATAAGCTATAGATCTTGCCCTTTCTTATTTAATTATTGTTTCTGATGTTAAGTGTTCTCATTTAGGTTTATTTTTGTATATATTTAAGGTATCCGTATATATTTTTTTAATTCTTTTGTATAACCCATTGAATGATACTACACCTTTTAGAGAATCAAAATACAACTTGATTCAACGTAATTATACATGAGAAGCACTAGGTGTTAGTGATCATACAGGATGTGGGTGTGTTTAGTTACCTAAGCTCAGACATAAAGGTAGCCATTATGTATACGTCTGTAGACATGACTAAGGACCTGTGAGGTCTGAAACATTGTTCTTCTATACTTGAGACCATGAAGCAATAAAGGTCCGTTCTACTGCTACTTTTGGGCTGGAATAAACAAGAATGTGAGTGTATAAATAAGAGTGTGCGTATATATGTGTGTATGTATATATGTATGTGTGTATGTGTATATATATATATATATATATATATATATATATATATATATATATAAAATATAGCAAAAATAAGCACTCGCTGGTCTTTGTAATAAAACTTCACATTTAATGTAGAAAATTTAAAAACAGAGCATAACGTTTCGAGACCTCATTGGTCCCTTTGTCAAATGCCAACTACAATGCCAAGTACAAACACCAGATTATATATATACACACACACACACACGATATAAAAAGTCTACACACCCCTGTTAAAATGTCAGGTTTCTGTGATGTAAAAAAATGAGACAAAGATAAATCATTTCAGAACTTTTTCCACCTTTAATGTGACCTATAAACTGTACAACTCAATTGATAGACAAACTGAAATCTTTTAGGTAAAGGGAAATAAAAAACTAAAATAATATGGTTGCATAAGTGTGAACACCCTTTTATAACTGGGGATGTAGCTGTGTTCAGAATTAAGCAATCACATTCATAATCATGTTAAATAGGAGTCAGTACACGCATGTCATTGTGTCATCATTTAAATTGCCTCTGATTAACACCAAATAAAGTTCAGCTGTTCTACTAGGTCTTTCTTCTGTTAAGTGTGATCAGTCCACGGGTCATCATTACTTCTGGGATATTACTCCTCCCCAACAGGAAGTGCAAGAGGATTCACCCAGCAGAGCTGCATATAGCTCCTCCCCTCTACGTCACTCCCAGTCATTCTCTTGCACCCAACGACTAGATAGGATGTGTGAGAGGACTATGGTGATTATACTTAGTTTTATATCTTCAATCAAAAGTTTGTTATTTTAAAATAGCACCGGAGTGTGTTATTACCTCTCTGGCAGAGTTTGAAGAAGAATCTACCAGAGTTTTGCTATGATTTTAGCCGGAGTAGTTAAGATCATATTGCTGTTCTCGGCCATCTGAGGAGTGAGGTAAACTTCAGATCAGGGGACAGCGGGCAGATGAATCTGCATAGAGGTATGTAGCAGTTTTTATTTTCTGACAATGGAATTGATGAGAAAATCCTGCCATACCGATATAATGTCATGTATGTATACTTTACACTTCAGTATTCTGGGGAATGGTACTTCACTAGAATTACACTGTAAGAAATACATAAAGCTGTTTAATAACTAGAGATTATGTTTAACGTTTTTGCTGGAATGTAAAATCGTTTTCATTTGCTGAGGTACTGTGTGAATAAATGTTTGGGCACTATTTTTCCACTTGGCAGTTGCTTAATCTGTTTTTCTGACAGTTTCTGTTCTCCCTCACTGCTGTGTGTGAGGGGGAGGGGCCGTTTTTTGGCGCTTTTATTATGCATCAAATATTTCAGTCAGCAACTCATTGTATTCCCTGCATGATCCGGTTCATCTCTACAGAGCTCAGGGGTCTTCAAAACTTATTTTGAGGGAGGTAATTTCTCTCAGCAGAGCTGTGAGAATTATAGTTTGACTGAGATAAAAAACGTTTATTCTGTAATTTGTTTCCTGCTTTCAGAATTTGTTATCTTTGCTAATGGGATTAAACCTTTGCTAAAGTTGTGTTGTTTACAAGGATTGAGGCTATAACTGTTTCAATTTATTAATTTTCAACTGTCATAGATCTTCTGTGCTTCTTAAAGGCACAGTACGTTTTAATATTATTCTAATTGAATTGTATTTCCAAGTTGCAAGTTTATTTGCTAGTGTGTTAAACATGTCTGATTCAGAGGATGATACCTGTGTCATTTGTTGCAATGCCAAAGTGGAGCCCAATAGAAATTTATGTACTAACTGTATTGATGCTACTTTAAATAAAAGTCAATCTGTACAAATTGAAAAAATTTCACCAAACAACGAGGGGAGAGTTATGCCGACTAACTCGCCTCACGTGTCAGTACCTACATCTCCCGCTCAGAGGGAGGTGCGTGATATTGTAGCGCCGAGTACATCTGGGCGGCCATTACAAATCACATTACAGGATATGGCTACTGTTATGACTGAGGTTTTGGCTAAATTACCAGAACTAAGAGGTAAGCGTGATCACTCTGGGGTGAGAACAGAGTGCGCTGATAATATTAGGGCCATGTCAGACACTGCGTCACAGGTGGCAGAACATGAGGACGGAGAACTTCATTCTGTGGGTGACGGTTCTGATCCAAACAGACTGGATTCAGATATTTCAAATTTTAAATTTAAACTGGAAAACCTCCGTGTATTACTAGGGGAGGTGTTAGCGGCTCTGAATGATTGTAACACAGTTGCAATACCAGAGAAAATGTGTAGGTTGGATAAATATTTTGCGGTACCGACGAGTACTGAGGTTTTTCCTATACCTAAGAGACTTACTGAAATTGTTACTAAGGAGTGGGATAGACCCGGTGTGCCGTTCTCACCCCCTCCGATATTTAGAAAAATGTTTCCAATAGACGCCACCACAAGGGACTTATGGCAAACGGTCCCTAAGGTGGAGGGAGCAGTTTCTACCTTAGCTAAGCGTACCACTATCCCGGTGGAGGATAGCTGTGCTTTTTCAGATCCAATGGATAAAAAGTTAGAGGGTTACCTTAAGAAAATGTTTGTTCAACAAGGTTTTATATTGCAACCCCTTGCATGCATTGCGCCGATCACGGCTGCAGCGGCATTCTGGATTGAGTCTCTGGAAGAGAACATTGGTTCAGCTACTCTGGACGACATTACGGACAGGCTTAGAGTCCTTAAACTAGCTAATTCATTCATTTCGGAGGCCGTAGTACATCTTACTAAACTTACGGCGAAGAATTCAGGATTCGCCATTAAGGCACGCAGGGCGCTGTGGCTAAAATCCTGGTCAGCTGATGTTACTTCTAAGTCTAAATTGCTTAATATACCTTTCAAAGGGCAGACCTTATTCGGGCCCGGGTTGAAAGAGATTATCGCTGACATTACAGGAGGTAAAGGCCATGCCCTGCCTCAGGACAAAGCCAAGACTAGACAGTCTAATTTTCGTTCCTTTCGTATTTTCAAAGCAGGAGCAGCATCAACTTCCTCTGCACCAAAACAGGAAGGAGCTGTTGCTCGCTACAGACAAGGCTGGAAACCTAACCAGTCCTGGAACAAGGGCAAGCAGACTAGGAAACCTGCTGCTGCCCCTAAAACAGCATGAATTGAGGGCCCCCGATCCGGGATCGGATCTAGTGGGGGGCAGACTTTCTCTCTTCGCCCAGGCTTGGGCAAGAGATGTTCAGGATCCCTGGGCGCTAGAGATAATATCTCAGGGATACCTTCTGGACTTCAAATACTCTCCTCCAAGAGAGAGATTTCATCTGTCAAGATTGTCAACAATCCAGACAAAGAAAGAGGCATTTCTACGCTGCGTACAAGAGCTCTTGTTAATGGGAGTAATCCATCCAGTTCCACGATCGGAACAGGGACAGGGGTTTTACTCAAATCTGTTTGTGGTTCCCAAAAAAGAGGGAACTTTCAGACCAATCCTGGACTTAAAGATCCTAAACAAATTCCTAAGAGTTCCATCGTTCAAGATGGAGACTATTCGGACAATTTTACCTATGATCCAAGAGGGTCAATACATGACCACTGTAGATTTAAAAGATGCTTACCTTCACATACCGATTCACAAAGATCATTATCGGTACCTAAGGTTTGCCTTCCTAGACGGGCATTACCAGTTTGTGGCTCTTCCATTCGGATTGGCTACAGCTCCAAGAATCTTCACAAAGGTTCTGGGTGCTCTTCTGGCGGTACTAAGACCGCGGAGAATCTCGGTAGCTCCATACCTAGACGACATTCTGATACAAGCTTCAAGCTTTCAAACTGCCAAGTCTCATACAGAGTTAGTGCTGGCATTTCTAAGGTCACATGGATGGAAGGTGAACGAAAAGAAAAGTTCACTCATTCCACTCACAAGAGTTCCCTTCCTGGGGACTCTTATAGATTCTGTAGAAATGAAGATTTACCTGACAGAGGACAGGCTAACAAGACTTCAAAGTGCTTGCCGCACCCTTCATTCCATTCAACACCCGTCAGTGGCTCAATGCATGGAGGTAATCGGCTTAATGGTAGCGGCAATGGACATAGTACCCTTTGCACGCTTACACCTCAGACCACTGCAACTGTGCATGCTAAGTCAGTGGAATGGGGATTACTCAGACTTATCCCCTTCTCTGAATCTGGATCAAGAGACCAGAAATTCTCTTCTATGGTGGCTTTCTCTGCCACATCTGTCCAGGGGGATGCCATTCAGCAGACCAGACTGGACAATTGTAACAACAGACGCCAGCCTTCTAGGTTGGGGTGCCGTCTGGAATTCTCTGAAGGCTCAGGGACAATGGAGTCAGGAGGAGAGTCTCCTGCCAATAAACATTCTGGAATTGAGAGCAGTTCTCAATGCCCTCCTGGCTTGGCCCCAGTTGACAACTCGGGGGTTCATCAGGTTTCAGTCGGACAACATCACGACTGTAGCTTACATCAACCATCAGGGAGGGACAAGAAGCTCCCTAGCTATGATGGAAGTATCAAAGATAATTCTCTGGGCAGAGTCTCACTCTTGCCACCTGTCAGCAATCCACATCCCGGGAGTGGAGAACTGGGAGGCGGATTTCTTAAGTCGTCAGACTTTTCATCCGGGGGAGTGGGAACTTCATCCGGAGGTCTTTGCCCAAATACTTCGACGTTGGGGCAAACCAGAGATAGATCTCATGGCGTCTCGACAGAACGCCAAGCTTCCTCGTTACGGGTCCAGATCCAGGGATCCAGGAGCAGTCCTGATAGATGCTCTGACAGCACCTTGGGACTTCAGGATGGCTTACGTGTTTCCACCCTTCCCGTTGCTTCCTCGATTGATTGCCAGAATCAAACAAGAGAGAGCATCAGTGATTCTAATAGCACCTGCGTGGCCACGCAGGACTTGGTATGCAGACCTGGTGGACATGTCATCCTGTCCACCTTGGTCTCTACCTCTGAAACAGGACCTTCTGATACAGGGTCCCTTCAAACATCAAAATCTAACTTCTCTGAAGCTGACTGCTTGGAAATTGAACGCTTGATTTTATCAAGACGTGGATTTTCTGAGTCAGTTATTGATACCTTAATACAGGCTAGGAAACCTGTTACCAGAAAGATTTACCATAAGATATGGCGTAAATACCTATATTGGTGTGAATCCAAAGGTTACTCTTGGAGTAAGGTTAGGATTCCTAGGATATTGTCTTTTCTACAAGAAGGTTTAGAAAAGGGTTTATCTGCTAGTTCATTAAAGGGACAGATCTCGGCTCTGTCCATTCTGTTACACAAACGTCTGTCAGAAGTTCCTGACGTCCAGGCTTTTTGTCAGGCTTTGGCCAGAATTAAGCCTGTGTTTAAAACTGTTGCTCCACCATGGAGTTTAAACCTTGTTCTTAATGTTTTACAGGGCGTTCCGTTTGAACCCCTTCATTCCATTGATATAAAGTTGTTATCTTGGAAAGTTCTATTTTTAATGGCTATTTCCTCGGCTCGAAGAGTCTCTGAATTATCAGCCTTACATTGTGATTCTCCTTATTTGATTTTTCATTCGGATAAGGTAGTCCTGCGTACTAAACCTGGGTTCTTACCTAAGGTAGTTACTAACAGGAATATCAATCAAGAGATTGTTGTTCCTTCTTTATGCCCAAATCCTTCTTCAAAGAAGGAACGTCTACTGCACAACCTGGATGTAGTCCGTGCTCTAAAATTTTACTTACAGGCAACTAAGGAATTTCGACAAACGTCTTCTCTGTTTGTCATTTACTCTGGGCAGAGGAGAGGTCAAAAAGCTTCCGCTACCTCTCTTTCTTTTTGGCTTCGTAGCATAATTCGTTTAGCTTATGAGACTGCTGGACAGCAGCCTCCTGAAAGAATTACAGCTCATTCTACTAGAGCTGTGGCTTCCACTTGGGCCTTCAAGAATGAGGCCTCTGTTGAACAGATTTGCAAGGCTGCAACTTGGTCTTCGCTTCATACTTTTTCCAAATTTTACAAATTTGACACTTTTGCTTCATCGGAGGCTATTTTTGGGAGAAAGGTTCTTCACGCAGTGGTTCCTTCTGTATAAAGAGCCTGCCTATCCCTCCCGTCATCCGTGTACTTTTGCTTTGGTATTGGTATCCCAGAAGTAATGATGACCCGTGGACTGATCACACTTAACAGAAGAAAACATAATTTATGCTTACCTGATAAATTCCTTTCTTCTGTAGTGTGATCAGTCCACGGCCCGCCCTGTTTTTAAGGCAGGTAAATATTTTTTAATTTATACTCCAGTCACCACTTCACCCTTGGCTTTTCCTTTCTCGTTGGTCCTTGGTCGAATGACTGGGAGTGACGTAGAGGGGAGGAGCTATATGCAGCTCTGCTGGGTGAATCCTCTTGCACTTCCTGTTGGGGAGGAGTAATATCCCAGAAGTAATGATGACCCGTGGACTGATCACACTACAGAAGAAAGGAATTTATCAGGTAAGCATAAATTATGTTTTCCTGACATTTTGTTAGTCGCATCCTACAGCAAAAGCCATGGTCCGCAGAGAGTGTCTAAAGCATCAGAAGGATCTCATTGTTAAAAGGTATCAATCAGGAGAAGGGTACAAAAGAATTTCCAAGGCATTAGGTATACCATGGAACACAGTGAAGACAGTCATCATCAAGTGAAGAAAATATGGTGCAACAGTGACATTACCAAGAACTGGATGTCCCTCCAAAATTGATGAAAAGACGAAAAGAAAACTGGTCTGGGAGGCTGCCAAGAGGCCTACAGCAACATTAAAGGAGCTCTAGGAATATATGGCAAGTACTGGCTGTGTGGTACATGTGACAACAATCGTCCGTATTCTTCATATGTCTGGGCTATGGGGTAGAGTGGCAAGACAGAAGCCTTTTCTTACAAAAAAAAACCATCCAAGCCCGGCTAAATTTTGCAAAAACACATCTGAACTTTCCCAAAAGCATGTTGCAAAAGGTGTTCTGGTCTGATTAAACCAAAGTTTATCTTTTTGGCCATAATTCCAAAAGATATGTTTGGCGCAAAAACAACACTGCACATCGCCAAAAGAATACCATACCCACAGTGAAGCATGGTGGTGGCAGCATCATGCTTTGGGGCTGTTTTTCTTCAGCTGGAACTGGGGCCTTAGTCAAGGTAAAGGGAATAATGAAGAGTTCCAAATACCAGAGAATATTGGCACAAAACTTTCAGGCTTCTGCTAGAAAGCTGAACATGAATAGGAACTTCATCTTTCAGCATGACAACGACCCAAAGCATACATCCAAATCAACAAAGGAATGGCTTCACCAGAAGAAGATTAAAGTTTTATATATATAATTTTTTTTTTTCCCTTTCCCTAAAAGATTTCACTTTGTTTTTAAATTGAGTTGTACAGTTTATAGGTCACATTAAAGGTGGAAAAAGTTCTGAAATGATTTATCTTTGTCTCATTTTTTTACATTACAGAAACCTGACTTTTTAACAGGGGTGTGTAGACTTTTTATATCCACTGTGTGTGTGTGTGTGTGTGTATATATATAAAACTCGAAAAATTAGACTATCGTGCAAAAGTTCATTTATTTCACTAATGCAACTTAAAAGGTGAAACTAATATATGAGATAGACTCATTACATGCAAAGCAAGATAGTTCAAGCCGTGATTTGTCATAATTGTGATGATTATGGCTTACAGCTCATGAAAAACCCCAAATCCACAATCTCAGAAAATTAGAATATTGTGAAAAGGTGCAATATTCTAGGCTCACTCTAGGGTGTCCCACTCTAATCAGTGAATTAAGCCATAACACCTGCAAAGGGTTCCTGAGCCTTTAAATGGTCTCTGTCTGGTTCAGTAGGAATCACAATCATGGGAAAGACTGCTGACCTGACAGTTGTGCAGAAAGCCATCATTGACACCCTCCATATGGAGGGAAAGCCTCAAAAGTTAATTGCAAAAGAAGTTGGATGCTCCCAAAGTGCTGTATCAAAGCACATTAATAGAAAGTTATGTGGAAGGGAAAAGTGTGGAAGAAAAAGGTGCACAAGCAGCAGGAATGACTGCAGCCTGGAGAGGATTGTCAGGAAAAGGCCATTCAAAAGTGTTGGGGACTTTCACAAGGAGTAGACTGAGGCTGGAGTCAGTGCATCAAGAGCCACCACAGACAGACGGATCCTGGACATGGGCTTCAAATGTCGTATTCCTCTTGTCAAGCCACTCCTGAACAACAAACAACATCAGAAGCGTCTTACCTGGGCTAAAGAAAAACAAACCTGGTCTGTTGCTCAGTGGTCCAAAGTCCTCTTTTCTGATGAGAGCAAATTTTGCATCTCATTTGGAAAACAAGGATCCAGAGTATGGAGGAAGAATGGAGAGGCACGCACTGCAAGATTTTTGAAGTCTAGTGTGAAGTTTCCATAGTCTGTGTTGATTTGGGGAGCCATGTCATCTGCTGGTGTTGGTCCACTGTGCTTCATTAAGTCCAGGGTCAACGCAGCCGTCTACCAGGAAATTTTGGAGCACTTCATGCTTCCTTCCGCAGACGAGCTCTATGGGGATGCTGACTTTATTTTCCAGCAGGACTTGGCACCTGCCCACACTGCCAAAAGCACCAAAACCTGGTTCAATAACCGTGGGATTACTGTGCTTGATTGGCCAGCAAACTCGCCTGACCTGAACCCCATAGAGAATCTATGGGGCATTGCCAAGAGAAAGATGAGACATGAGACCGAACAATGCAGAAGAGCTGAAGGCCGCTATTGAAGCGTCCTGGTCTTCCATAACACCTCTGCAGTGCCACAGGCTGATAGCTTCCATGCCACGCCGCATTGTTGCAGTAGTTGCTGCAAAAGGGGCCCAAACCAAGTACTGAGTACATACAGTATGCATGCTTATACTTTTCAGAGGTCCGATATTGTTCTACAGGTATGTACAATCCTTGTTGTATTGATTGCATGTAATAATCTAATTTTCTGAGTTTGTGGATTTGGGGTTTTCATGAGCTGTAAGCCATAAACATCACAATTATGACAAATCACGGCTTGAACTATCTTGCTTTGCATGTAATGAGTCTATCTCATATATTAGTTTTACCTTTTAAGTTGCATTAGTGAAATAAATGAACTTTTGCAAGATATTCTAATTTTTCGAGTTTCACCTGTATTTATAATTACTTGTGTGCTAGAAATCGCTATCTCAAAAGACACTCTTATACAAAATAAGGTTATGGTGCAGACCCTTTAGAAGTTAAAGGGACAGTAAACCCAAAAAATGTCTTTCATTATTTAGATAGAGAATACAATTTAAAATAAGTTTCCAATGTACTTCTTTTATCATATTTGTATCGTTCTCATGTTATTCTTTGTTGAAGGGCTTCCTAGGTAGGTAGCGTGCATATGCTTGAAGCACTGCATGACAGGAAATAGTGCTGCCATCTAGTGCTACTGCTAATGTATTACATTGTTGCAAAACTGCTGCCAAATAGTGCTGTAGACACGTGCACACTCATGAGCTTACATCCCAGCTTTTCAACAAAGGATAACAAGAAAACGAAGAAAATTTGATAACAGAAGTAAATTGGAAAGTTGTTTAAAATTGTATGTTCTATCTCATTCATGAAAGAAAAAATTTGGGTTTTATGTCCCTTTTAATTTTTTATTAAAATTTCAAGGAAGAAAATCGTAAAGAGAGTTCAGCCTCTTTTTTTTTTTTTTTTACAAAGAAAGGGAATACAGCACTCTTTAATATATTAAAGCATTTCCTTAATTTTACCAATAAATTAAATTACCATATCATGGCTTCATCTGAAAATCACTGTGAGAAACTTCCAAAATTCATAAAACATAATAATTACTAACTACTAAGCATAACAGTTACTGAATACGCACCTAAAGTAGCCACATTTATAGCATTTTAGCACAGATGTATATGTTCCCTTAGATGCAGACATTTACCCCTCTATGAATGCCCTTCAAGAGACAAACAGGATCAAATTTAAACAGGCACTTTGTTATCAAGAACACTGTTTTCAACTCTAGCAAATGCACAGTGTCCCCTGCAAATAAGGAATCCTTTAAATTTGAGACTTCAAATTTGATCACAAAGACCCAAAAAAACATGCTTATTAGCAGGCAGGTATGCAAACAAATAATAGCCCAAATTAAAGGGGATGCCCGAAAGTGACCGCAGTATTTCAACTGCTCTTAAGGTCTGTCCATATGGCTTTCACCCTTTGTTAAATGGACACAAAACAGAAAAAGTACCTTTCCTCATAGGTTTGAATCCTTTTATCAGGATTGGTTCCAAATGGCTCTGCTGACCACCTTCCAGGCCTCTCTTTTCCGAGAGCTTGTTTCTCCTACGAGTGTAATGAACTCAGCTGGCCTTGGTTACGCCTCCTGGCTTACCGGAAAGATTTCCAAAAATAATTCTTTGTATCCAATGTTGTTTACATTGTATCTTTTTGCATGGAACACATAGGCAAACAATACACTGTGCTTTTTGCAGCTTGAACTCTGTCATAATCCTGACAGGCTTTTAAATTTTAAAGGTGCTTTCAGCATACTTTTCAAAGTTTAAAACCAAACAATTGCAGCCAACGACATATGCGTTTCACCCCTCAATGTTAAACTTGCTGGGGATTCGTCAGGGCTTAGAATACCTTTGCTCAACCTTGATTAAACATATTCGTTAGCCCTTCCTACTTAATTGGTTCCTTTAAAAATTAAAGGGATATATATTACACAAAAAAACTACCTCTCTATAAATTTGCTTACAATAAACCCATTATTTATATATATATATATATATATATATATATGCATAGTAATTTATTGTATAATACTGTTTTAGAAAAGCAATGAACCTTTCACTTGCTTTGTTTAAAGGAGTCTAGTATTTTCAAATCACTATAAACACTTCTCTTTACCGAAATTTAGAAAGTTAGGCATACACATTTTCAAATTCATTGAAATATTTCCATATCTGCATTAATATATTTTTCATTGGTCTGATGTAGTTGCAAGCTATATATTTTCAAAGAGAACTTATTTTGGAGAATATCTACAAAAAGCAGGCATAGTCACTTTTATCATTGACACCTGATGGATATCTTGTTTTTAACCTAAATATCCATCTGGCCTCTTTTTACAAAATATATTTATCCACATTTTCCCCTCTAATAAAGGGGTCACCTTTTATCTATACCCATGAATTTTAAAGATGCAGGATCGCTATTGTGATATTCCATAAAATGTCTTGCGACATCTGTGTCCCTATTGTGGGTAATATTATCCCTACGTTCCTGGACTCTGTCCTTCAGAATTCTCATAGTTTTTCCCACATAGAAATGGGGGCAATCACAATGTAGGAGGTAAACCACCCCTATTGAGTCACAGTTAAAAAAGAAACCTAATCGTATATTCCCTGTCTCCAGCACCCTTAAATTTCTGGCCTTTCTCCATAAAGGGACAATAAACACATTTGCCACATGGGAAATTACCTTTTAAACCCCTATTCTTTCTCAACCAGTCTGCTGTAGAGGGGCTTTTTTCATATCTACTATTAACTAGCTTATC
Source organism: Bombina bombina (assembly GCF_027579735.1). Lineage (NCBI taxonomy): Eukaryota > Metazoa > Chordata > Amphibia > Anura > Bombinatoridae > Bombina > Bombina bombina. The sequence goes on from NC_069504.1 coordinate 283,501,321, forward strand.
CCTGAGGCTAGAGGCCTTTTTTGCAGCCAGAAGTGGATACTTACTTACTGTCTCTTTAACTTTCTCATCGAGTTGTAGAATATGCCAATTTTTTTCCTGAAATCTTTGTAATATTTTCCCATTGGTTATTATATGTAGCGATGAATCTTATTTTGCCTGATTCTTCCTTTATTTTATCTGTGTATAACAATACATCTCTTTCTGTCTTTCATGCTCTTACATATGCCTTATTGAAATTTTTTTTTTTAATATCCTCTCTTTGAAAATCTATCCTTCATCTGTGTCACACGTTCTTCAAATTTTGTGAGAGAGGAACAATTCCTCTGTAACCTAAGGAATTGCCCTATGGGTATACCTTTTTATTAAACTTTTTGGATGGGCACTACTTGCTTCTAGGATGCTGTTAGTTGCATTAGACTTCCTGTAGTTCTCTGTTACTATAGTTCTCCCCTCCTTCTTTATTTTTATATCCAAAAAGGGCAACTCCTTTTCATTTGCTTCAAATGTCTAGTGAAACTAACATGGTACTGTCAGACACCGTGATACCATCCAATTTTTTAAGGAGATCCCCAGTGTCTTTAACATAAGACGGAAGGCTAGAGAGAAAAGGTCTCAATACTATATCTGCATATTGACCCAGATTTTCAGTGATGCTCCCTATTCCCGACACTCTTGGTCTTCCCGGAGGATTACTCATATTTCTTTTACAAGATATGACGAGTCCACGGATTTCATCCTTACTTATGGGATTACGCCTCCTGGTCAGCAGGAGGAGGCAAAGAGCACCACAACAGAGCTGTATATATAGCTCCTCCCCTCCCACCCTAGTCATTCTCTTTGCCTGTGTTAGTGATAGGAAGAGGTAAAGTGAGGTGTTAGTTATAGATTCTTCAATCAAGTGTTTATTATTTTTAAATGGTGCCAGTGAGTACTATTTTTTTCTCAGGGTGGAGCATCAGATGTTTCAGCAATGGGAACTGAGGAGTTTTTGTTCTACATTATCACTCACTCCCCATGCTGGTGCTGGCCTGCTGATGGTCTTATACGATGTCAAATAAGGCCCTATTTGTCCCCACAGATCTACAGGAGGTGATGTAAAGAGTCCTCTTATTGTGGGGGACAGGTTCAGATCAGCACTACGGTATGTACAGTCTTTTTGTTTCTGGGGAACGCATGGCTCAGAACAGACTGTACGTTAGCTGCTGCAGTTTAAGTGGGGTAACTAACTTGTAAACTATGTGTTAATTCCCTACCTGTTTTCCCTTATAACAGAATCTGTGCAAAAACAGTGGGTGTGTAAAGTCACTGGGTTGGTGTATGTGACCCGTTTGCACTAACTGGGTTTTGAGAACAATGACAGTAACAGTGGTGTTTACATATGCAGGCTGATGCTGGAGATGTAAAAGAGGGTTGTTAATCCTTTATTTATATGCGGCATGGCTTAATGGGGGATCATATGGCTTATGAGTAAACTGTGGAGATCGGGTTTACCTGACATTGATTTTTCTTACGGCGCCTTTTTTGTATGTATACCGCCCACAAAGGACGGGGCTACGTTCGCGCGCTTGATGCGCACTTGTTATTCCGATCCTGTACACGGAGGGCTCCGGTTGCTTCCTAGGTCCGATTGGTTTAGCTTAAAAGAGCTGGATCAGCAAGCAGACTTAGGTAGTGGTTACTTGAGGCATCTGGTTGGTGTGAAGTAGGCGCCACAGCAGAGCTGTGGCTTGGTGCAGGGGTTAAATTTAGTTGTCATATAAGAGAGACTATATTAACCTAAGATTATATATATTGGGTATAGCAACTGCTGATTACTTGCTTGTTACCTTTTTTGCAGTTAAAAACTATATCGTTTCCAATTGCAGTACAAATTTATGTCATTGTAAAATTTAAAGGTACAGTACCGTTTTTGCAAATTTAAAGACACATTATTTTTTTGTTATTTCTTATATCTGACACGACCAATTTTTGCTCTTGTTTTTCTTTTTATCATGGCTGAATTAATGGAACAGACTTGTTCTATGTGCTTAGCTGCCAATGTGGAACCCCCTCTTACATTATGTCCCTCCTGTACTGAGAGGGCTTTACAATTTAAAGAACAAATTTTCTTTAATGCAAATAATTCTAAGGATGCTTCTCAGCTTGATGAGACTCAGGGTATGCTGCAAATTTCTCCCCAAGCGTCACAGCCTTTAACACCTGCTCAGGCGCCATCAACTGCGTCCTCCTCATTTACTCTTACAGAAGTTTTGTCTAAGTTGCCAGTGTTACAAGGCAAACGTAGTAGAAGAGCGGATCAGGTGGTCCAGGCGACTTCTGACTCCTTGTTGGCGATCTCCGATGTACACTCCCAGGGAGACTCTGTCTGAAGGGGAATCGTCTGATTTAAGTAGTGCATTACCCCAGACAGATTCGGACGTTATGTCTTTCAGATTTAAGCTTGAACACCTCCGTCTGTTTTTGCGGGAGGTATTGCTGACTCTGGATGATTGTGACTCTATTGTGGTGCCACCAGAGAAATTGTGTTAGATGGACAAATACTTAGAAGTTCCTTCTTATTATGATGTTTTTCCGGTTCCTAAGAGAATTTCGGATATTATTACACGGGATTGGGAAAGACCGGGTATTCCGTTTTTTTACCTTCCCCTACTTTTAAGAAAATGTACCCTATAGCTGAATCCGTTCGGGATTCTTGCCAGACGGTCCCTAAGGTGGAAGGAGCTATATCTACCCTGGCTAAGCGTACAACTATTCCTATTGAGGACAATTGTGCTTTCAAAGATCCTATGGACAAAAAATTGGAGGGTCTTCTAAAAAAGCTATTTATTCATCAAGGGTTTCTATTACAACCGACGGCCTGCATTGTCCCGGTTACAACTGCGGCCGCATTCTTGTTTGATGCCTTAGAACAATCTCTTAAGACTGAGACTTCTTTAGAGGAAATATTGGATAGAATTAAGGCCCTTCTTTTGTTACAGATGCCGCTTTCCAGATAGCCAAATTGGCGGCTAAAAATGCATGATTTTCCATATTAGCACGCAGAGCCTTATGGTTAAAATCTTGGTCTGCGGATGTGTCCTCTAAATCCAAGCTTTTGGCTATTCCTTTCAAAGGTAAAACCCTATTCGGGCCTGACTTGAAAGAGATCATTTCTGACATTACGGGAGGTAAGGGTCATCTACCTCAGGATAAGAATTCTAAGCAGAGGGGTAGACAGAGTAATTTTCGTTCCTTTCGAAATTTCAAGGGAGTCCCCTCTGCCTCTTCCGCTAAACAGGAAGGGAATTTTGCACAAGCCAATTCCGTCTGGAGACCTAACCAGGTTTGGAACAAGGTTAAACAACCCAAGAAGCGTGCTGCTGCTCCCAAGACAGCATAAAGGGGCGTCCCCCGATCCGGGACCGGATCTAGTAGGGGGCAGACTTTCTCTTTTTATCCAGGCTTGGATAAGAGACGTTCAGGATCCTTGGACACTGGAAATCGTGTCTCAAGGGTATCAGCTGGAGTTCAAAAATTCCTTCCCAAGGGGAAGGTTCCTTCTTTCACAATTGTCTGTAGACCAGATAAAAAGAGAGGCGTTCTTACGCTCTATAAAAGACCTCTCAACTATGGGAGTGATTTGTCCCGTTCCAATACAGGAACAGGGGCAGGGGTTTTACTCAAATCTTTTTGTGGTTCCCAAAAAACAGGGAACGTTCAGACCCATTTTAGATCTCAAAAGTCTAAACAAGTTTCTCAGAGTCCCATCCTTCAAGATGGAGACTATTCGGACAATTCTTCCATTGATCCAGGAGGGTCAATAAATGACTACCATGGATTTAAAGGATGCATACCTTTACATTCCTATCCACAAAGATCATCACCAGTTCCTAAGATTTGCCTTTCTGGACAAACATTTTTAGTTCGTGGCTCTGCCCTTCGGGTTGGCCACGGTACCCAGGATCTTCACAAAGGTTCTAGGGTCTCTGCTGACGGTTCTCAGACCGCGGGGCATTGCAGTGGCTCAGTATCTGGACGATATTCTGATCCAGGCATCGTCTTATCAACTGACAAAGTCTCATACCGACATGGTACTGTCCTTTCTAAGGACTCACGGGTGGAAGGTGAATCTAGAAAAGAGTTCACAAACTCCACAGACAAGGGTTCCTTTCCTGGGAACTCTAATAGATTCTATATCTATGAAAATCTTCTTGACGGAGGTCAGAAAGTTAAAGATTCTGAATACATGCCGAGCCCTTCAGTCCAATCCTCGGCCATCAGTGGCTCAGTGCATGGAGGTAATTGGATTGATGGTGGCGGCAATGAACATGATTCCGTTTGGAATGGAGATTATGCAAATTTGTCTCCTCAGATAGAGCTGGATCAGGAGACAAGAGACTCTCTTCTTTGGTGGTTGTCGCAGGATCATCTGTCCCAAGGGACGTGCTTCCGCAGACCCTCGTGGGTGATAGTGACAACGGATGCCAGTCTACTAGGATGGGGTGCAGTCTGGAATTCCATGAAGGCTCAGGGTGTGTGGACTCGGTCGGAGACTCTACTTTCAATCAATATTCTGGAATTAAGAGTGATATTCAATGCGCTTCAGGCTTGGCTTCAGTTGGCTTCGGCCAAATTCATCTGGTTCTAGTCAGACAACATCACGACTGTGGCTTACATCAATCATCATGGAGGAATAAGGAGTTCCTTAGCGATGACAGAGGTTTCCAAGATAATTTGGTGGGCGGAGGCTCACTCGTGTTATCTGTCAGCAATATACATCCCAGGAGTGGACAACTGGGAAGCGGAATTTTTGAGCAGACAGACGTTTCATCCAGGGGAATGGGAACTTCATCCGGAGGTCTTTGCCATATTGATTCTCAGGTGGGGCAGACCGGAATTGGATCTGATGGCGTCTCCTCAGAATGCCAAGCTCCCAAGATACGGATCCAGATCAAGGGATCCTCAGGCCGAACTGATAGACGCCTTGGCAGTGCCTTGGTCGTTCAGCCTAGCTTATGTGTTTCTGCCGTTTGCTCTCCTTCCCCGGGTAATTGCTCGGATCAAACAGGAGAGGGCTTCAGTAATTCTAATCGCTCCTGCGTGGCCGCGCAGGACTTGGTATGCGGATCTGGTGGACATGTCCTCTCTGCCACCGTGGAAGCTTCCATTGAGGCAGGACCTTCTCATTCAGGGACCCTTCCATCACCCGAATCTAGTTTCTCTGCTGCTAACTGCCTGGAGATTGAACGCTTGATTTTATCCAAGCGAGGGTTCTCTGATTTGTTCATTGATACCTTGATTCAGGCACGTAAGCCTGTTACTAGAAAGATTTACCATAAGATATAGCGTAAATATCTTTATTGGTGCGAATCCAAGGGCTACTCATGGAGTAGGGTTAGGATTCCCAGGATTTTAGCCTTTCTTCAAGAAGGATTGGAGAAAGGGTTGTCAGCAAGTTCCTTAAAGGGACAGATTTCTGCTTTTGTCTATTCTGTTACACAAACGTCTGTCAGATGTTCCAGATGTTCAATCTTTTTGTCAGGCTCTAACTAGAATCAAGCCTGTGTTTAGACCAATCGCTCCTCCTTGGAGTTTGAATTTAGTTCTTAATGTTCTTCAAGGGGTTCCGTTTGAACCTATGCATTCCATAGATATTAAGTTGTTATCTTGGAAAGTTTTATTTTTGGTTGCTATTTCTTCTGCTCGCAGAGTTTCTGAGCTTTCGGCATTACAATGTGATTCTCCTTATCTTATTTTCCATGCAGATAAGGTAGTGTTGCATACCAAACCTGGTTTTCTTCCTAAGGTTGTTTCTAATAAGAATATTAATCACAAAATAGTTGTTCCTTCTTTGTGTCCTAATCCTTCTTCTAAGAAGGAGCGTCTGTTACATAACTTGGACGTGGTTCGTGCCCTGAAGTTTTACTTGCAGGCGACTAAGGATTTCCGTCAATCATTTTCTTTATTTGTTGTTTTTTCTGGAAAGCGTAGGGGCCAGGAAGCTAAGGCTACCTCTCTTTCTTTTTGACTGAAGAGGATCATTCGTCTTGCATATGAGACTGCTGGACAGCAGCCTCCTGAATGAATTACGGCTCATTCTACTAGGGCGTCTCTTCACACTTTTTTTCCAAATTTTCCAAATTTGATACTTTTGCCTCGTCAGAGGCTGTTTTTGGGAGAAAGGTTCTTCAAGCAGTGGTGCCTTCCGTTTAGGTTCCTGTCTTGTCCCTCCCTTTCATCCATGTCCTGTAGCTTTGGTATTGTATCCCACAAGTAAGGATGAAATCAGTGGACTCGTCATATCTTGTAAAAGAAAAGGAAATTTATGCTTACCTGATAAATTTATTTCTTTTACGATATGATGGCCCGCCCTGTCAATTTTTCAGACAGGTTTTTATTTTGGTTAAACTTCAGTCACCTCTGCACCTTGGCTTTTCCTTTCTCTTCCTAACTTCGGTCGAATGACTGGAGTGGGAGGGAAGGGAGGAGCTATATATACAGCTCTGCGGTGGTGCTCTTTGCCACTTCCTGCTAACCAGGAGGCGTAATCCCACAAGTAAGGATGAAATCCGTGGACTCGTCATATCGTAAAATAAATAAATTTATCAGGTAAGCATAAATTTCCTTTTTATACTTAAAGGCACAGTCTACACTGAAATTTTCTTTTACAAAGACATTTTTTACAAAGATAGATAATCCCTTTTATTACCCATTCCCCAGTTTTGCATAACCAACATTTATATTAATACAATTTTTACCTCTGTAATTAACTTGTATCTAAGCCTCTGCAGACTGCCCCCTTATTTCAGTTCATTTGAAAGACTTGCATTTTAGCCAATCAGTGCTGACTTTTAGGTAACTCCACGTGTGTGAGCAAAATGTAATCTATATGGCACACATGAACTAACACCCTCTATTTGTGAAAATCTGACAAAATGAATTCAGATAAGAGGCAGCCTTCAAGGGCTAAGAAATTAGCATATGAACTTACCTATGTTTAGCTTTCAATTAAGAATACCAAGAGAACAAAGCAAAATTGAAGATAAAAGTAAATTTGGAAAGTTGTTTAAAATGACATACCCTATCTCAATCATGAACGTTTATTTTTTTTTACTAGACTGTCCCTTTAAGTATCTATAAACTGTACTGTTGTTCTTACATGCCTTTAATGCCTTAAAGGGATAGTAAGCACCAAATATGTTATTGTTTTAAAAGATATTTCTATCTTTTTAAACAATAACAACATGTTTGGTGTTTACTATCCCTTTATTACCCATTCCCCAGTTTTGCATAACAAACACTGTTATAGAAATACACTTTTTACCTCTGTAATTACCTTGTATCTAAACTTCTGCAGACTGCCTCCTTCTCTCAGATCTTTTGACAGACTTGCATTTCAGGCAATAAGTGCTGACTCTCTTAAATAACACTGTGCTCACGCATGTGAAGTTATCTATATGAAACACATGAACTAACACCCTCTAGCTGAACAAAAACTATCAAATGCATTCAGATGAGAGGCGGCCTTCAAAGGCTTAGAAATTAGCATATGAGCCTACATAGGTTTAGCTTTCTACTAAGAATAACAAGAGAACAAAGCAAATTTAATGATAAAAGTAAATTAGAAAGTTGTTTAAAATTACATGCCCTATCTGAATCATGAAAGTTTATTTTGGACTTTACTATCCCTTTAAGTAAATTTAATTTGAAATGTTGATATAATATGTTGGTTTGCCACAGTTGACCTTGTAATTTAAAATTACTCTCTCATCCTTCTACCACATTATTCTCCCTTACAAATGTTCTCGCTTTACCCCGCCTCATTCTTCTCTTCTCTTTTTTTTTTCCACCCACTGCTTTCCCATATACCATTACATATTCCATCCTAAGTATCGTATACCATATCCCAATATATTTCAACGATACTTGGGAGAGGGTCACCACTCTCATGGTATTGTACAGCTTAAAATAAGTTTTGCCCCCTTTTTTTGGCCGGAAGTCCCAGTCACACCCTTTTAGTGGAAGCTAGATGACCTCTTATTAGATGATGTCCATACCAGACAGGATATCTAAAGGTCTCACGAATAATACTTTGCACTAAATGCTTTAGAGCTTTGGCACAAAATGACAATATGGGAAGCCTCAGATTGTGGCTTAGCTGAGTCTTTAACACAAGCTAGGATTGCTCTTAAATAATATCTACATAATGATCACCAGCAGAGTCTTTTTTGTAAAACAACAGTTCTGTGAAACTGGGAATATGGCTTGCAAACTACTCACTCACTTATTGCAGCGCCGACGATTGAAAAACTTTGTACACTTAAAGGGTCATGAAACCCAACTTTTTTCTTTCATGATTTAGAAAGAGCATGTAATTTTAAACAGCTTTCTAATTTACTTCTATTATCTAATTTGCTTCATTCTCTTAATATTCTATGCTGAAAAGCATATCTAGATATGCTTAGTAGCTGCTGATTGGTAGCTGCACACAAACTCCTCGTGTGATTGGCTCAGCCATGTGCATTGCTATTTTTTCAACAAAGGATATCTAAAGAATTAAACAATTTAGATAATAGAAATAAATTGGAATAATGCTTAAAATTGTATTCTCTATCTGAATCATGAAAGAAAATTTTTGGGTTTAGTGTCCCTTTAAAGACCTAGAGGGAAAAGCTAGGGCAGATAGCATAGTTATATCCTATACATTCTGCGACTATTACGCCTTAATCTATAATTTGAAAGACAACTTCTCCATCAGCACACACCTACACAAGCAAAACACCCTCAGACTATGTAACACAATTAAAAAAACCACCTAAGCCCTGAGTACTCAAAAAAACCTAGGTTCCCTAATATATAGCAAAGAGATTATTGAAGCTATTAAGATACTCCTAACGGACTAAATCCCGGGCCCAGATTGTTACAGAATAAAATATTATAAAACTTACTCGAACACCCTGATCCCTCGCTTAGCACAAGTCTTAAAAATATTCTATGTATGAAGTACAAATAACTGTCCTGCTTAAACCACAATAACCCGGAAAACTTTAGGTCTATATCCCTACTTTATATAGGTGTTAACATTTTTTGACAAGATACTGGCAAACCGAATAATTAGATACCTGCCTCAGTAACACCCTAAGAATACTGCAGTTACTACATATGTCTAAATAATCTTAGTCTCCATCAATGCTGAGAAGTCTATTAACCCCTCTTAATACCCAACAGCGAGGATTAAAGTCAATGTGATCTTATCAAACTTCTTTAAAGGGACACTGAACCCAAATATTTTTCTTTCGTGATTCAGATAGAGCATGTAATTTTAAGCAACTTTCTAATTTACTCCTATTATCATTTTTTCTTCGTTCTCTTGCTATCTTTATTTGAAAAAGAAGGCATCTAAGCTTTTTATTTGGTTCAGAACTCTGGACAGCACTTTTTTTTATTGGTGGGTAAATGTATCCACCAATCTGCAAGAACAACCCAGGTTGTTCAGCAAAAATAGTCCGGCATCTAAACTTACATTCTTGCATTTCAAATAAAGATACCAAGAGAATGAAGAAATTTTGATAATAGGAGTAAATTAGAAAGTTGCTTAAAATTTCATGCTTTATCTAAATCACAAAAGAAAAATTCTGGGTTCAGTGTCCCTTTAAGCTTACCAATAGTACCTGTCAGGGCTGCTCCCTTTTTCACCTTCTGGAGCATAAGTTGGCAATATATGCAGATGCCATCTTACTCTTACCAGCACTGAGAATTTAGTTGCCAGCTTTACTATTAAAAACGGAATAATACTGGAAACACTCAGAGTTTTACCTAAATCTGGCCGATTCAAATTTAAAAAAGACCTGCATTATGACAATATAACCACGAAAACTATATTTAGGAATATTCTTAAGAGACCTATGTACTTTTTAGGAATATAACAACAAATCTTTACAGAAAGACATTGCTGACTTATCATGTTTGTAAAAAACATGCCTCTTTCCTGGATGGGAAGAGTGAACATAGTTAGGATGAACATCTTGCCCAGAATTCTATATGTAATGCAAACTCTACTCATTTTTTTTACAGCACATGTATATCACCAGGTTGCAAGCCACTATTGAGCAGATCGTAAGACTGAGGAGTAAACCTCTGATCCAAAAGCTCACTTTGTGTTTGACTAGATAGGGTAGAGGACTTGGTATTCTTGACCTACACTCACAAATCTGGCCATCATTCTACAGAGGTTGATAAAATGGTGCCACAACTCCATACACACAACGTGGGTGCAATTGGATGGGGCTATCCTCTCCTTGAGTAATGTGGACACATTGGCTTGGTTAGCACCCAGACAAAGACCTTAACTAGTAGAGAACTATCTGCTCTTTGTCATATTTTTTCAACAATGGGATAGACTTCTTAACACTAGCACACACATCATCACACTCTTCTCCAATGACACCTTTAAAACACAACCCAGATATCTCCTTTTTTGCTCAGCATCTAGATACATTATTTAGATGTCATATAGGCGATTATGTGCTACAAACAGTTGTACTAGAATGTAAACTAAAATCTTACGTTGCCCTAAAGGAACTAGACAAAGAGACCTCCTCCTGATTTGGCTATGCCCAACTATTGCATTTGTCGGTAAATGCAAGTCTTGATTAAAAAATTGTGCATGATAAATCCCCCCAGACATATCTCTATCATATACAAACTTCTCCTACAGAGTGACGACTCCCTCCACTCATTCACGCAGAAATGTCAAGCAGAACTAGACTCACACATAGACCATAAGTTGTGGCAGAAACGTTTTAAAACTTGAAAAAGGCCATCTGTTTCAGTGCACGTCCAGAAAATGAATTTCAAATTCCTATCACATTGGTACCTCACTCATTTTATAATTAAACATATATACAAATATACAAGTGTGCTAGAGGGGGGTGTAGGGGAGAAGCTATGATTCTCCACATCCAGTGGAACTGTTCAAAACTGGTGTCCTTTTGGATAGATACCATATAAAAATATTGGACTAGGACTGTCCACTAATGGCTGACCTCCCCACCAATTCCCTTGTTGCCATATGCTCATTGAGCAAGATTTATGAAGCGCAAGGAGAATTCTATGGGTAATTTTCCTATGGGTTCTCCTCAACCCTCCTATTGAGAAGCATATCTGTGAGCTCACATTTATCAAAAAAATGTTTGTTTCTCCAACATAGGTGTGTCCGGTCCACGGCGTCATCCTTACTTGTGGGATATTCTCTTCCCCAACAGGAAATGGCAAAGAGCCCAGCAAAGCTGGTCACATGATCCCTCCTAGGCTCCGCCTACCCCAGTCATTCTCTTTGCCGTTGTATAGGCAACATCTCCACGGAGATGGCTTAGAGTTTTTTAGTGTTTAACTGTAGTTTTTCATTATTCAATCAAGAGTTTGTTATTTTCAAATAGTGCTGGTACGTACTATTTACTCAGAAACAGAAAAGAGATGAAGAATTCTGTTTGTATGAGGAAAATGATTTTAGCAACCGTAACTAAAATCCATGGCTGTTCCACACAGGACTGTTGAGAGCAATTAACTTCAGTTGGGGGAACAGTTTGCAGTCTCTTGCTGCTTGAGGTATGACACATTCTAACAAGACGATGTAATGCTGGAAGCTGTCATTTTCCCTATGGGATCCGGTAAGCCATGTTTATTACGATTGTAAATAAGGGCTTCACAAGGGCTTATTTAAACTGTAGACTTTTTTTGGGCTAAATCGATTGATATTAACACTTATTTAGCCTTGAGGAATCATTTATTCTGGGTATTTTGATTTAATAATATCGGCAGGCACTGTTTTAGACACCTTATTCTTTAGGGGCTTTCCCAAAGCATAGGCAGAGTCTCATTTTCGCGCCGGTGTTGCGCACTTGTTTTTGAGAGGCATGGCATGCAGTCGCATGTGAGAGGAGCTCTGATACTCATAAAAGACTTCTGAAGGCGTCATTTGGTATCGTATTCCCCTTTGGGTTTGGTTGGGTCTCAGCAAAGCAGATACCAGGGACTGTAAAGGGGTTTAAAGCTTAAAACGGCTCCGGTTCCGTTATTTTAAGGGTTAAAGCTTCCAAAATTGGTGTGCAATATTTTCAAGGCTTTAAGACGCTGTGGTGAAAATTTGGTGAATTTTGAACAATTCCTTCATGTTTTTTCGCAATTGCAGTAATAAAGTGTGTTCAGTTTAAAATTTAAAGTGACAGTAACGGTTTTATTTTAAAACGTTTTTTGTACTTTCTGATCAAGTTTATGCCTGTTTAACATGTCTGAACTACCAGATAGACTGTGTTCTGAATGTGGGGAAGCCAGAATTCCTATTCATTTAAATAAATGTGATTTATGTGATAATGACAATGATGCCCAAGATGATTCCTCAAGTGAGGGGAGTAAGCATGGTACTGCATCATTCCCTCCTTCGTCTACACGAGTCTTGCCCACTCAGGAGGCCCCTAGTACATCTAGCGCGCCAATACTCCTTACTATGCAACAATTAACGGCTGTAATGGATAATTCTGTCAAAAACATTTTAGCCAAAATGAACCCTTGTCAGCGTAAGCGTGGATGCTCTGTTTTAGTTACTGAAGAGCATGACGACGCTGATATTAATATCTCTGAAGGGCCCCTAACCCAATTTGAGGGGGCCAGGGAGGTTTTGTCTGAGGGAGAAATTACTGATTTAGGGAACATTTCTCAGCAGGCTGAATCTGATGTGATTACATTTAAATTTAAATTGGAACATCTCCGCATTTTGCTTAAGGAGGTATTATCCACTCTGGATGATTGTGAAAATTTAGTCATCCCAGAGAAACTATGTAAAATGGACAAGTTCCTAGAGGTGCCGGGGCTCCCAGAAGCTTTTCCTATACCCAAGCGGGTGGCGGACATTGTTAATAAAGAATGGGAAAGGCCCGGTATTCCTTTCGTCCCTCCCCCCATATTTAAAAAATTGTTTCCTATGGTCGACCCCAGAAAGGACTTATGGCAGTCAGTCCCCAAGGTCGAGGGAGCGGTTTCTACTTTAAACAAACGCACCACTATTCCCATAGAGGATAGTTGTGCTTTCAAAGATCCTATGGATAAAAAATTAGAAGGTTTGCTTAAAAAGATGTTTGTTCAGCAGGGTTACCTTCTACAACCCATTTCATGCATTGTCCCTGTCACTACAGCCGCATATTTCTGGTTTGATGAACTGCTTAAGGTGCTCGATAGTGACTCTCCTCCTTATGAGGAGATTATGGACAGAATCAATGCTCTCAAATTGGCTAATTCTTTCACTCTAGACGCCTCTTTGCAATTGGCTAAGTTAGCGGCTAAGAACTCTGGGTTTGCTATTGTGGCGCGCAGAGCGCTTTGGTTGAAATCTTGGTCGGCTGATGCGTCTTCCAAGAACAAGCTACTAAACATTCCTTTCAAGGGGAAAACGCTGTTTGGTCCTGACTTGAAAGAGATTATATCTGATATCACTGGGGGTAAGGGCCACGCCCTTCCTCAGGATCGGCCCTTCAAGGCGAAAAATAGACCTAATTTTCGTCCCTTTCGTAAAAACGGACCAGCCCAAGGTGCTACGTCCTCTAAGCAAGAATCTCTTCTACCGATAAATATTCTGGAACTGAGAGCGATATTCAATGCGCTCCAGGCCTGGCCCCAGCTTGCGAGGACCAGGTTCATACGGTTTCAATCAGACAACATGACGACTGTTGCGTACATCAACCATCAGGGGGGAACAAGGAGTTCCCTAGCGATGGAAGAAGTAACCAAAATTATTCTTTGGGCGGAGTCTCACTCCTGCCACCTGTCTGCTATCCACATCCCAGGAGTGGAAAATTGGGAAGCGGATTCTCTGAGTCGTCAGACATTGCATCCGGGGGAGTGGGAACTCCATCCGGAAATCTTTGCCCGAGTCACTCACCTGTGGGGCATTCCAGACATGGATCTGATGGCCTCTCGTCAGAACTTCAAAGTTCCTTGCTACGGGGCCAGATCCAGGGATCCCAAGGCGGCTCTAGTGGATGCACTAGTAGCACCTTGGACCTTCAAACTAGCTTATGTGTTCCCGCCATTTCCTCTCATCCCCAGGCTGATAGCCAGGATCAAGCAGGAGAGGGCGTCGGTGATCTTGATAGCTCCTGCGTGGCCACGCAGGACTTGGTATGCAGATCTGGTGAATATGTCATCGGCTCCACCTTGGAAGCTACCTTTGAGACGAGACCTTCTTGTTCAGGGTCCGTTCGAACATCCGAATCTGGTTTCACTCCAGCTGACTGCTTGGAGATTGAACGCTTGATTTTATCGAAGCGAGGATTCTCAGATTCTGTGATCGATACTCTTGTTCAGGCCAGAAAGCCTGTGACTAGAAAGATTTACCACAAAATTTGGAAAAAATATATCTGTTGGTGTGAATCTAAAGGATTCCCTTGGGACAAGGTTAAGATTCCTAGGATTCTATCCTTCCTTCAAGAAGGATTGGAAAAAGGATTATCTGCAAGTTCCCTGAAGGGACAGATTTCTGCCTTGTCGGTATTACTTCACAAAAAGCTGGCAGCTGTGCCAGATGTTCAAGCCTTTGTTCAGGCTCTGGTTAGAATCAAGCCTGTTTACAAACCTTTGACTCCTCCTTGGAGTCTCAATTTAGTTCTTTCAGTTCTTCAGGGGGTTCCGTTTGAACCCTTACATTCCGTTGATATTAAGTTATTATCTTGGAAAGTTTTGTTTTTAGTTGCGATTTCTTCTGCTAGAAGAGTCTCAGAATTATCTGCTCTGCAGTGTTCTCCTCCTTATCTGGTGTTCCATGCAGATAAGGTGGTTTTACGTACTAAACCTGGTTTTCTTCCAAAAGTTGTTTCTAACAAAAACATTAACCAGGAGATTATCGTACCTTCTCTGTGTCCAAAACCAGTTTCAAAGAAGGAACGTTTGTTGCACAATTTGGATGTTGTTCGCGCTCTAAAATTCTATTTAGATGCTACAAAGGATTTTAGACAAACATCTTCCTTGTTTGTTGTTTATTCAGGTAAAAGGAGAGGTCAAAAAGCAACTTCTACCTCTCTCTCTTTTTGGATTAAAAGCATCATCAGATTGGCTTACGAGACTGCCGGACGGCAGCCTCCCGAAAGAATCACAGCTCATTCCACTAGGGCTGTGGCTTCCACATGGGCCTTCAAGAACGAGGCTTCTGTTGATCAGATATGTAGGGCAGCGACTTGGTCTTCACTGCACACTTTTACCAAATTTTACAAGTTTGATACTTTTGCTTCTTCTGAGGCTATTTTTGGGAGAAAGGTTTTGCAAGCCGTGGTGCCTTCCATTTAGGTGACCTGATTTGCTCCCTCCCTTCATCCGTGTCCTAAAGCTTTGGTATTGGTTCCCACAAGTAAGGATGACGCCGTGGACCGGACACACCTATGTTGGAGAAAACAGAATTTATGTTTACCTGATAAATTTCTTTCTCCAACGGTGTGTCCGGTCCACGGCCCGCCCTGGTTTTTTTAATCAGGTCTGATATTTTATTTTCTTTAACTACAGTCACCACGGTACCATATGGTTTCTCCTATGCAAATATTCCTCCTTAACGTCGGTCGAATGACTGGGGTAGGCGGAGCCTAGGAGGGATCATGTGACCAGCTTTGCTGGGCTCTTTGCCATTTCCTGTTGGGGAAGAGAATATCCCACAAGTAAGGATGACGCCGTGGACCGGACACACCGTTGGAGAAAGAAATTTATCAGGTAAACATAAATTCTGTTTTTTTGCGCTTCCCCATGGGCGTGCTGAGCAGATGCAAGGATAAATTTCTGCAGTCGGATTAGTATCTGCACCTCCCCACTAGTAGCTTTGACGCCCCTCTTCAAAAAACTGTCATGAAAGAAAATAGATCTGTTTTCATTATTTTGCAATTCTATTTTTCTTGTTTTTTTATATTATTGTAGCACTCCAATAGATTATTATTTTTGTGCCCTTTTATTATATATATATATATATATATATATATATATATATATATACATATATACATATATATGTATGTATATATATATGTATATATATATATGTATATATATATGTATATATATATGTATATATATATGTATATATATATGTATGTATATATATATATATATATATATATATATATATATATATATATATATATATATGTATGTATATATCTATATCTATACAGTTGTATGCAAAAGTTTAGGCACCCCTGACAATTTCCATGATTTTCATTTATAAATAGTTGGGTGTTTGGATCAGCAATTTTATTTTGATCTATCAAATAACTGAAGGACACAGTAATATTATAAATTAGACAGGTGCATAAATTTGGGGACCCCAAAATAAATATTGCAATAATATTTAGTAGAGCCTCCTTTAGCAGAAATAACAGCCTCTAGACGCTTCCTATAGCCTGTAATGAGTGTCTGGATTCTGGATGAAGGTATTTCGTACCATTCCTTCTTGCAAAACCTCTCCAGTTCAGTTAGGTTTGATGGTTGCCGAGCATGGACAGCCCGCTTCAAATAACCCCACAGATTTTCAATGATATTCAGGTCTGGGGACTGGGATGGCCATTCCAGAACATTGTACTTGTTCCGCTGCATAAATGCCAGAGTATATTTTGAGCAGTGTTTTGGGTCGTTGTCTTGTTGAAATATTTAGCTCCGGCATAACTTCAACTTTGTGACTGATTCCTCAACATTATTCTTAAGTATCTGCTGATATTGAGTGGAATCCATGCGACCCTCAACTTTAACAAGATTCCCAGTACCGGCACTGGCCACACAGCCCCACAGCATGATGGAACATCCACCAAATTTTACTGTGGATAGCAAGTATTTGTCTTGGAACGCTGTGTTCTTTTGCCGCCGTGCATAATGCCCCTTCTTATGACCAAATAACTCAATCTTAGTTTCATCAGTTCACAGCACCTTCTTCCAAA
The DNA here is from genome assembly GCF_027579735.1 of Bombina bombina. Taxonomy (NCBI): domain Eukaryota; kingdom Metazoa; phylum Chordata; class Amphibia; order Anura; family Bombinatoridae; genus Bombina; species Bombina bombina. The sequence continues at coordinate 283,518,261 of NC_069504.1, forward strand.
ATAAAGCTGACTTGTCCAAATGTTCGTTTGCGACTCTGTTTGTGGCGTGTGTGCAGAAAAGGCTTCTTCCGCATCACTCTCCCATACGCTGAATTTTTGAATGAATCACAGTGACACCATCTGCAGCAAGATGATGTAGGTCCTTGGAGGTGCTCTGTGGGCTGTTTTTGACCGTTCTCACCATCCTTTGCCTCTCCAATATTTTACTTCTGGCCTTAAAAAGAACTGTGCCTGTGGTCTTCCATTTCCTTACTATGTTCCTCACAGTGGACACTGACAGCTTAAATATCTGCGATAGCTTTTTTTGTAGCCTTCCCCTAAACCATAATGTTGAACAATCTTTGTTTTCAGGTCATTTGAGAGTTGTTTTGAGGCCCCCATGTTGCCAATCTTCAGAGGAGAGTCAAAGAGAACAACAACTTGCAATTGGCCACCTTAAATTACTTTTCTCATGATTGGATGCACCTGTCTATGAAGTTCAAGGCTTAATGGGCTCACCAAACCAATTGTGTGTTCCAATTAATCAGTGCTAGGTAGTTACAGGTATTCAAATCAACAAAATGACAAGGGTGCTTAAATGTATGCACCTGTCTAATTTTGTTTTAATGCATATTGCACATTTTCTGTTAATCCAATAAACCTCATTTCACTACTGAAATATTACTGTGTCCTTCAGTTATTTGATGGATCAAAATGAAATTGCTGATCCAAACACCCAATTATTTATAAATCAAAATCATGGAAATTGTCAGGGGTGCCTAAACTTTTGCATACGACTGTGTGTGTATATATATATATATATATATATATATATATATCTCTAAACAAGGCAAAAAAATAAATATACACCCCTCACCACACCCACAATTCAGTTTTACAAGCTTTGCCTCCTATGGATGTGGTGAAGCAAGTTTGTGCTAAGATTTCCATGTTGATATGCGCTTTTCAGCATTTTGAAGCCCGATTCCTCTGAGTACAGTGAATGTCAGAGGGATGTGAAGGGAGTATCACCTATTGAATGCAATGGTTTTCCTCACCGGAGATCTATTTAATAGCTTCTCTGTTATCGGTCGTAGAGATTCATCTCCTACCTCCCTTATTCAGATCGACGCTATAATCTTCTATTCCATTACCTCTACTGATAACTGTTTCAGTACTGGTTTGGCTATCTGCTATATGTGGATGGGTGTCTTTTGGTAAGTATGTTTTCATTACTTAAGACACTCTGAGCTATGGTTTGGCACTTTATATATTAATATAAAGTTCTAAATATGTATTGTACTTATATTTGCCATGAGTCTGGTTTATGTATATTTCCTTTTGCAGACTGTCAGTTTCATATTTGGGAAAAAGCATATTTAGGAAAATATTTTTTTCTTACCTGGGGTATAGTTTTCTCTTTAAATATTGCAGGCAAAATTAGGCTTGCAAGGGCACAAAGTGCCGAAGTTTATTGCTTCATTCTTGGAGCGAGAATTTTTTTGGCACGAAGTTACATCCGATGACGCAAATTCGTCATTTCCAGCGTCTTGGTTGACGTTGAGTTCCTTGCTCAAGGTTGCGTCGTCAATGACGCAAGTGTGTCATTTCTGGATGTTGTTCGCGCAAAAAAAACACAAAAAAAACCATTTTTTTCAGTTACGTTGTGCGTCATACTTGGCGCCAAATAATTTCATTATTTTAAACCCCATTCCTATGTGCCTCTTGCCTTTTTCTTTGTTAGAGGGCTATGCTGTTTGCATTTTTTCCCATTCCTGAAACTGCCATATAAGGAAATTGATAATTTTGCTTTATATGTTGTTTATTCTCTTACATTTGCAAGATGTCTCAATCTGATCCTGTCTCAGAAACCACTGTTGGAACCTTGCTGCCTGATAACGGTTCTACTAAAGCTAGGTGCATTTGTTGTAAATTTGTGGAGATTATATCTCCAGCTGTGGTATGTAATAGTTGTCATGATAAGCTTTTACATGCAGAGAATGTGTCCATCAGTAATAGTACTATGCCTGTTGTTCCTTCAACATCTAGTGTACAAGATATACCTGTGAATATAAAAGATTTTATTGCTGATGCGATTCAGAAGGCTTTGTCTGCCATCCCGCCTTCTAATAAACGTAAAAGGTCTTTTAAAACTTCTCATCAAGTTGATGAAATTTCTAATGACCGACAACATACTGAATTATCCTCATCTGACGAGGATCTATCTGATTCAGAAGATCCTTCCTCAGATATTGACACTGACAAATCTACTTATTTAAAATGGAGTATATTCGTTCCTTGTTAAAAGAAGTGTTACTTACATTGGATATTGAGGAAACTAGTCCTCTTGATATTAAAACTAGCAAACGTTTAAATTCTGTTTATAAACCTCCTGTGGTTACTCCAGAGGTTTTTACAGTTCCTGATGCTATTTCTGATATGATTTCTAAGGAATGGAATAGGACTGGTACTTCTTTTATTCCTTCTTCAAGGTTTAAAAAATCGTATCCTTTGCCAGCAGTTAGATTGGAGTTTTGGGAAAAGATCCCCAAAGTTGATGGGACTATTTCTACTCTTGCTAAACAGACTACTATTCCTATGGAAGATAGTACTTCTTTTAAAGACCCTTTAGATAGGAAACTTGAATCTTATCTAAGGAAAGCTTATTTATATTCTGGTCATCTCCTCAGGCCTTCCATTTCTATGGCTGATGTTGCAGCTGCATCAACGTTTTGGTTGGACAGTTTAGCGCAACAGGAAACGGATCCTGATTTGTCTCATTATTCGCTTGCTTCAACATGCTAATCATTTTATTTGTAATGCCATTTTTGATATCATCAAAATTGATGTTAGATCTATGTCTTTAGCTATTTTAGCTAGAAGAGCTTTGTGGCTTAAATATTGGAATGCTGACATGGTATCTAAGTCTAGATTACTATCTCTTTCTTTCCAAGGTAATAAGTTATTTGGTTCTCAGTTGGATTCGATTATTTCAACTGTCACTGGGGGGGAAGGGAGTTTTTTTGCCTCAGGATAAAATACCTAAGGGTAAATCTAAAGCTTCTAACCGCTTTCGTTCCTTTCGACAAATTAAGGAACAGAAACCTAATCCTTCCCCCAAAGAATCTGGTTCCAATTGGAAACCTTCTTCAAGTTGGAGTAAATCCAATCCTTTTAAGAGACCAAAGCCAGCCCCCAAGTCTGCATGAAGGTGCGGCCCTCATTCCAGCTCAGCTGGTAGGGGGCAGATTAAGATTCTTCCAAAACATTTTTGCAGATTCTGTCCAAAATCATTGGATTCAGAGTATTGTCTCTCAAGGGTACCAAATAGGATTCAGAGTAAGACCTCCTGTGAGAAGGTTTTTTCTCTCACGCATACCAGTAAATCCAGTAAAGGCTCAGGGTTTTATTCAAATCTATTCATTGTCCCAAAGAGAGAAAATTCTTTCAGACCAGTTCTGGATCAGAAAATTTTGAATTGTTATGTATGAGTGCCAACTTTCAAAATGGTGACTATAAGGACTATTCTGCCTTTTGTTCAGCAAGGGCATTATATGTCCACAATATACTTACAGGATGCTTATCTTCATATTCCGATTCATCCAGACCATTATCAGTTTCTGAGATTCTCTTTTCTAGACGAGCATTACCAATTTGTCGCTCTTCCGTTTGGCCTAACGACAGCTCCAAGAATCTTTTCGAAGGTTCTCGGTGCCCTACTCTCTGTAATCAGAGAACGGGGTATTGCAGTATTTCCTTATTTGGATGATATCTTGGTACTAGCTCAGTCTTTACATTCTGCAGAATCTCATATGGGTAAACTAGTGTTGTTTCTTCAAAGACATGGTTGGAGGATCAATTTACCAAAAAGTTCTTTGATTCCTCAGACAAGGGTCACCTTTTTAGGTTTCCAGATAGATTCAGAGTCACTAACAGACAAGAGACGATTAAAATTGGTTTCAGCTTGTCGGAACCTTCAGTCTCAGTCATTCCCTTCAGTGGCTATGTGCATGGAAGTTTTAGGTCTCATGACTGCAGCATCGGACGCAATCCCCTTTGCTCGTTTTCATATGAGACCTCTCCAGCTTTGTATGCTGAACCAATGGTGCAGGGATTATACAAAGATATCACAATTAATATCCTTAAATCCCAATGTTCGACTCTCTCTGACTTGGTGGTTAGATCACCATCATATAGTTCAAGGGGCCTCTTTTGTTTGTCCAACCTGGACTGTGATCACAACAGATGCAAGTCTTTCAGGTTCGGGAGCTGTTTGTGGATCTCTGACAGCACAAGGGGTTTGGAAACCTCAAGAGGCGAGGTTACTAATCAATATTTTAGAACTCCGTGCTATCTTCAGGGCTCTTCAGGTGTGGCCTTTGTTGAAGAGAGAACCGTTCATTTGTTTTCAGACAGACAATATCACAACTGTGGCATATGTCAATCATCAGGGTGGGACTCGCAGTCCCCAAGCCATGAAAGAAGTATCTTGGATACTTGCTTGGGCAGAATCCAGCTCCTGTCTATTTTCTGCAGTTCATATCCCAGGTATAGACAATTGGGAAGCGGATTATCTCAGCCGTCAGACTTTACATCCGGGGGAGTGGTCGCTCCATCCAGATGTGTTTTCTCAGATTGTTCAGATGTGGGGTCTTCCAGAAATAGATCTGATGGCTTCCCTTCTAAACAAGAAGCAGTGGGGAAGCAGGTGGAAGCAGTGGATACGTTAGCAGTTCCTTGGTGTTTCCAACCTGCTTATATCTTACCGCCTCTAGTTCTTCTTCCAAAAATGATTTCCAAAATCATCATGGAACAATCGTTTGTGTTGCTGGTAGTTCCAGCATGGCCTCACAGGTTTTGGTATGCTGATCTTGTTCGGATGTCCAGCTGCCAACCTTGGCCACTTCCATTAAGGCTAGACCTTCTGTCTCAAGGTTCGTTTTTCCATCAGGATCTTAAATCATTAAATTTGAAGGTATGGAAATTGAACGCCTAGTGCTTAGTCATAGAGTTTTCTCTGACTCAGTGATTAATACTATGTTACAGGCTTGTAAATCTGTTTCTAGTTAGATTTATTATCGAGTTTAGAAGACTTTTATTTCATGTGTTCTTCTCATAAAATCTCCTGGCATTCTTTTAGAATTCCTAGAATTTTACAGTTTCTTCAGGATGGTTTGGATAAAGGTTTGTCTGCAAGTTCCTTAAAGGGACTGTATACACTCATTTTCATATAACTGCATGTAATAGACACTACTATAAAGAATAAGATGCACAGATACTGATGTAAAAATCCAGTATAAAACTGTTTAAAATTTTACTTAGAAGCTGTCAGTTTGGCTCTGTTGAAAAGGTAGCTGGAAAGCCCACTGCAAGTGGCAAATAAGACGCTCCCCCCCTCCCCCTTCTTTTGCATATGAAAAGACCCTTTACACAAACAGGAGCAAGCTGGAGAAGGTAGCTGACTGTATTCACATAAAACTTTGGGGCTTGGTTAGGAGTCTGAAAATCAGAGCAATGTTATTTAAAAATAAGCAAAACTATACATTTATTTTAAAAAAAAACTTTATGGGCTATATAAATAGATCATCTACAAAACATTTATGCAAAGAAAAAATGAGTGTATAATGTCCCTTTAAAGGGACAAATCTCTGCTCTTTCTGTTTTATTTCACAGAAAGATTGCTAAACTTCCTGATATTCACTGTTTAGTACAGGCTTTTGTTTGTATCAAGCCTGTCATTAAATCAATCTCTCCTCCTTGGAGTCTTAATTTGGTTTTGAAGGCCTTACAGGCTCCTCCGTTTGAGCCTATGCATTCTTTGAACATTAAACTACTTTCTTGGAAAGTGTTGTTCCTTTTGGCCATCTCTTCTGCTAGAATAGTTTCTGAATTATCTGCTCTTTCTTGTGAATCTCCTTTTCTAATTTTCCATCAGGATAAGGCAGTTTTGCAGACTTCATTTAAATTATTACCTAAGGTTATGAATTCTATCAACAGTAACAGAGAAATTGTTGTCCCTTCTTTGTGTCCTAATCCTAAGAATTCTTTGGAGAAATCCTTGCATTCTTTGGATGTGGTAAGAGCTTTGAAATATAATGTTGAAGCTACTAAAGATTTCAGGAAGACTTCTAGTCTTTTTGTTATCTTTTCTGGTTCTAGGAAAGGTCCGAAGGCTTCTGCCATTTTCTTGGCATCTTGGTTAAAGCTTTTGATTCATCAGGCTTATTTGGAGTCGGGTCAGGCCCCGCCTCAGAGAATTATAGCTCATTCTACTAGATCAGTCTCCACGTCGTGGGCTTTTAAGAATGAAGCTTCAGTTGATCAGATTTGCAAAGCAGTAACTTGGTCTTCTTTGCATACATTTACTAAATTCTACCGTTTTTATGTATTTGCTTCTTCGGAAGCAGTTTTTGGTAGAAAAGTTCTTCAGGCATCTGTTTCAGTTTGATTCCTCTGCTTATGTTTTAAGTTTTTTTCTTTCATTTATGAGAAAAACTTATTTTTTTGGTTGTGGATTTAATTTTCTCAGCGGAAAATGGCTATTATTTTATCCCTCCCTCTTTTTGTGATTTTTTTGTGTGGAGTTCCACATCTTGGGTATTTCTATCCCATACGTCACTAGCTCATGGACTCTTGCCAATTACATGAAAGAAAACATAATTTATGTAAGAACTTACCTGATAAATTAATTTCTTTCATATTGGCAAGAGTCCATAAGACCCACCCTTTTTATGGTGGTTATGATTTTTTTGTATAAGGCACAATTATTTCCAAATTCCTTTGCTGATGCTTTTTACTCCTTTCTTTTTCACCCCACTACATGGCTATTCGTTAAACTGAATTGTGGGTGTGGTGAGAGGTGTATTTATAGGCATTTTGAGGTTTGGGAAACTTTGCCCCTCCTGGTTGGATTGTATATCCCATACGTCACTAGCTCATGGACTCTTGCCAATATGAAAGAAATTAATTTATGAGGAAAGTTCTTACATAAATTATGTTTTTTCCGTTTTGATGAGCCATTTTTTTTTCTATCATTGCTTCTACAACTGGTATAGAATAGGTTTCTAAAGCTGTTTTCCACATTAGTTATTGAAAACTTTAATAAACACATTTGCAGGAGATCGGTCAGTCCGCTATAGGAGAAGAGAAATAATACATTTGTAACAAGTCATATTGAGGAGTACTATAGAAAATGCAACTAAAACAGTCTAATTTAACCCTTTTTTGGCGCTCCTGTGTACACACTATCCCTTTCTTTCCTGAACCCCACTTTTATTTTCCTTTCTATCCCATCTTAACATCCCATGCCACTGAGTGACTTATACATAAACTGAAATAACCTTTAACGGACCACATGGTTTAAATTTAACGCCTGAAGTTTAAATGGTATAGAATGCCATTTTTTTTTATTGATCTTCCGTCATAAAAACTAAAACTATTGAGCTGTTTATGTATACAAACTGCAGCACTAACTCAGTGTCTACCGAGAAACTGGAAATCTATTAAGTGGAAAACCTCTCATAATTCAGTAATGTCAATGTAGCTGCAGGACACTCCTAGACATGGACAATTTTTTTTTTCTATTCACTCATTTATCTATGACTGCTCGTGGTTAATATAAAATATCGGTTATTGTATTATATATATATATATATATATATATATATATATATATATTATATATATAATGTGTGTGTGTGTATATGTATATATATATATATATATATATATATATATATATATATATATATATATACACACACATGCACATACTATTATCTCCCTCTCTGATTCTCCATCCCCATCTCTCTACTTTGTTTCCAAAGGAATTTAGACAAAATCCAATACAACCTTGTCATTGTGTACTCTGAATTTATGTTAAAAATAAAATAAAGAATTGGCCTTTCATCATTGTAAATAATATGGAGGTCACATTGTTGTTTTTCACATACATATCTTTTTAAACTGAGGCTACTATCATACTGATTTATAACTGTGCATAGTAAATAAGTGCTGTCTAAGGCTATCATTTAGCTGAGCAGTGCTATATTAATATTAATTAAATAAGTTCTAAAAACTACTGACATTGCACTGAACTGGCCACTAGGGTGTGCTTTTGACTTTGTTACATATTTTAAATGTCCGTAAACATCCCTGGTTTAGTTAATGATACATTGTAGAGCGATTTTGGTGTTAACCCGTCAGATTTAAATGGGAAAATACTGTTTCTTTTGCATCTGATTTATTTAGTGTTTATCTCATAAATTACAGTAAATACCATATCCTTCCTGTCATTGTCAACTCTGTTTCTAGCAGTTTTAGTATGGCATGCAAGATATTGACCCTTTCAGCACAGCATACAAATTACTTGTTAACCCCTATCCTGCATCAGAGACATTTGTGGGCATTTTGAAATTGGCTAAATCTGTGCATGAGACTAATGGTGAGATCAAAGCCTGCATATAACTGCTTTCTCAAATACAAGCAGGGCTAATTAACCTTTCATCTTTAAAGGGACACTAAACACCTTTGTATTTACATGTAATTTATGTGTTCTTGCTCTAGATTAATATGCAAGTCAAGTGGAAACATTTTTAAAACAAATTAACCCCTTTTTTGTTGCGTTAGTCTTGAAGTTTTAAAGAGCCACTAAAGTCTAAATTAAAGTTTTGCAATTTAGATAGAGCATATTATTTTAAAAAAAATATTTCCAATAAACATCCATTACCAAAATTTGCTCATTTTAATTATATGCACGTTTTCTAAGGCTCCAGCTCCTATTGAGCATGTGCAAAACTGCACAGTGTATACTTGTATGCATTATGTGATTGGCTGATGGATGTCATATGATACAGGGGGGGAGAGAAAATTGGTTTAAGTTTGAAATTTGCCAGAAAATATTCTACTGCTCATATCAAATTCAAAGTAAGTGCTAGTGCGTTGTCTTTTTATTGTGTGTTGTCAATTATTAAATTCATCTGTATTTAGTGGTCTTTTGTGGAACTTTTAATTTTTAGAATTAGAAAAAAATAACATTTTCAGTGCTGCATTACATGGAAGAGGCAAAATAAAAAAGTATATTGCAAAGTTTTTTTTATTTTTTATTATGCATAATTACATGTTATATTACAGTCTCAAGGTGTTTAATGTACCTTTTTAAAGCGAGAACCAATATACAACAATTTTCCCTAGTTCACTATCAGGGCTCTGTGGACTGGCTCACTGTTCCTCTTTTTACTTATTCAGCTAAAGAGAGCTGAAAAAAGGATACACGTAAGCACTCCGTTTCCTCTGAAATAGTATATGTGGTTACGTCAACACTAATGGTTAAAATAACATTTTATTATAATTATTTTCAAATGAGTTCATTTAAAAACATTGATGCTAGACATGGAAAGACTCATTAGTAATCAGGAGCCCTAGTTTAAATATTAATTTAGGGTCACCAATAATCTCATATAAATTGCTGGGTCTGGTGTTTTGAATCAATGCACTATATATGATGCAATAATAACACACTACTAGTTGCTCCTAATTTCTCAGAACCATTCTATGCTATACAAATAAATATTGATTCAAAACACCAGACACGGATCCAGCAATTTATATGAGATTATTGGAAAAGGGCAGAATGTCTCAGCATATGTTGAACACTACCTAGCAGTAGTTAAAGGGACAGTGTACTGTAAAATTGTTTTTCCTACTAGCCCCCAGTGAGAGTGTAATTTCTTCTGCTGGCTATGATTTTCTCGTGGCCGGACTGTTAGCCGACGGACATTTGGCAGATGGATAATAGTCCGACACACAAGTGGCTGTCAGATAACAGTTCGGCCACTAGATAGATAGATAAATTTGATAAATAGATTCTATATATAGATATATAAATAGATAGATTCGATAGATAATTTTACAGAAAGAGAATTACAAGACGTGCAGGCTGGGGCCCATGGTTAGGTTCCTAGAGGCGGTTGTGGCGCCAGAGGATCTGATTAGAACAGAGCACTCTGGAGTGTATCTGCCCTCCGCCGAACTCGGAACATGCTTCGGCATTCTGTTCGTCGGACAGAATGCTGTCAGCATTTTGTCAGAGCACCTGATTTTCTATAGCCAATACTTATGAATAGAAACTTTCAGTATAGGTAGGGATACTTCTGGCAAATTCATCTATTTCAAATTATGAAATAAAGGTAAAGGAGCTATTTGTAAACAATGTAATACACTACAGCTGTTAAAATTGATCATTGGGACAAAGGGAAGAAAAAGTAGGATACAGTGTCACTTTAAGAGACCAATCAGCTGTGTATGAGGTTTGAAAGGTAAAAAGTAAATTATAAGCAGGGTTTTCAAATATTGCTCATGCCTTCCTTGCAGTGAGAAGTTACAGTTTAGATTTTATTGCCCCTCTGTCACAGCAGATACCAAGATAATCACACACATTTTCTCTTGTTAAGTGTGTTCAGTCCACGGGTCATCCATTACTTATGGGATATATTCTCCTTCCCAACAGGAAGTTGCAAGAGGATCACCCAAGCAGAGCTGCTATATAGCTCCTCCCCTCACATGTCATATCCAGTCATTCTCTTGCAAGTCTCAACAAAGGAGGTCGCGAGAGGAGATAGGAGTTTTTTACCTAATTATTCTTCAATCAAAAGTTTGTTATTTTAGAATGGCACCGGAGTGTGCTGTTTTTTTCTCTCAGGCAGTATTTAGAAGAAGAATCTGCCTGCATTTTCTATGATCTTAGCAGACGTAACTAAGATCCACTGGCTGTTCTCGCACATTCTGAGGAGTGGAGTAACTTCAGAAAAGGGAATAGCATGCGGGGTCCCCGGCAAATGAGGTATGTGCAGTAATATTTTCTAGGAATGGAATTGACTAAGAAAACACTGCTGTTACCCATATGATGTAAGTACAGCCTTTAATGCAGTAGTAGCGACTGGTATCAGGCTGATAAATGTATGCGCAGTTGAGTTATTTTCTAGGGACTAGAATTTGACTGAGAAAATACTGTTAATACTGTAATAAATGTATGAGCCTTAACTGCAGTAGAAGCGACTGGTAGCAGGCTCAGTGATAACTTTGCATAACACTGGAAAGTTGTTTTTAAAACGTTTACTGGCATGTTATTCGTTTTTGTGAGGTACTTTGGTGATAAATCTTTTGGGCATGATTTTTTTCCATATGGCTAACGTATATTTCTGCATAGAAACCGTTGTAACAGGTCTCCCACTGTTGTAATCTTGGGAGGGGCCTTTTTTAGCACCTTGTTGCGCAGTTAAAATTCTAGCACAGTCTTTCTGCTTCTTCCTCCTTGATCCAGGACGTCTCCAGAGAGCTCGGGGGTCTTCAAAATTCATTTTTGAGGGAGGTAATCAGTCACAGCAGACCTGTGACAGTGTGTTTGACTGTGATAAAAGCGTTAAATCTTAAATTGATTATCCGGTTTTTGGGTATTGAGGGGTTAATCATCCGTTTGCTAGTGGGTGCAATCCTCTGCTAAATTCATACATTTACTGTTATAATTGTTGGCTATAACTGAATTATGAGTGAGTTACTGAATGAGTTAATTGTTATTTCAACTGTGACAGTTTTTTTGTGTTTTTAAAAGCGCTGCAGCGTTTTTTCTATTGCTTGTAAATTTATTGAAAGATTTTTTCCAAGCTTGCTAGCCTTCATTGCTAGTCTGTTTAAACATGTCTGATACAGATGAATCTACTTGTTCATTATGTTGAAAAGCCAATGTGGAGCCCAATCGAAATATGTGTACCAATTGTATTGATGTTACTTTAAATAAAAGTCAGTCTTTACTGGTAAAGAAATTATCACCAGACAACAAGGGGGAAGTTATGCCGCCTAACTCTCCTCACGTGTCAGTACCTTCGCCTCCCGCTCAGGAGGTGCGTGAGATTGTGGCGCCAAGTACATCAAGGCCCTTACAAATCACTTTGCATGATATGGCTAATGTTATGAAAGAAGTATTATCTAATTTTTCTGAGTTAAGGGGCAAGCGCGATAGCTCTGGGTTAAGGACAGAGCGCGCCGATGACATGAGAGCCATGTCCGATACTGCGTCACAATTTGCAGAACATGAGGACGGAGAGCTTCATTCTGTGGGTGACGGATCTGATCCGGGGAGACCGGATTCAGAAATTTCAAATTTTAAATTTAAGCTTGAGAACCTCCGTGTATTGCTAGGGGAGGTGTTAGCGGCTCTGAATGATTGCGACACGGTTGCAATCCCAGAGAAATTATGTAGGCTGGATAAATACTATGCGGTACCGGTGTGTACTGACGTTTTTCCTATACCTAAAAGGCTTACAGAGATTATTAGCAAGGAGTGGGATAGACCCGGTGTGCCCTTTTCCCCTCCTCCGATATTTAGAAAAATGTTCCCAATAGACGCCACCACACGAGACTTATGGCAGACAGTCCCTAGGGTGGAGGGAGTAGTTTCTACTTTAGCCAAGCGTACCACTATCCCGGTGGAGGATAGTTGTGCTTTCTCAGATCCAATGGATAAAAAATTAGGTTACCTTAAGAAAATGTTTGTTCAACAAGGTTTTATATTACAGCCCCTTGCATGCATTGCGCCCGTCACTGCTGCAGCGGCATTCTGGTTTGAGTCTCTGGAAGAGGCTATTCGCACAGCACCATTGGATGAGATTATGAACAAGCTTAAAGCCCTTAAGCTAGCTAATGCATTTGTTTCGGATGCCGTTGTGCATTTAACCAAACTCACGGCTAAGAACTCCGGATTCGCCATCCAGGCGCGCAGAGCGCTATGGCTTAAATCCTGGTCAGCAGATGTAACTTCTAAATCTAAATTGCTTAATATTCGTTTCAAAGGGCAAACCTTATTCGGGCCCGGTTTGAAAGAAATTATTGCTGACATTACTGGTGGTAAGGGTCACACCCTTCCTCAGGATAGGGCCAAATCAAAGGCCAAACAGTCTAATTTTCGTGCCTTTCATAATTTCAAGGCAGGAGCAGCATCAACTTCCTCCGCTCCAAAACAGGAAGGGACTGCTACTCGTTACAGACAGGGTTGGAAAGGCAACCAGTCTTGGAACAAGGGCAAGCAGGCCAGAAAACCTACTTCTGCCCCTAAGACAGCATGAAGAAAGGGCCCCCTATCCGGAAACGGATCTAGTGGGGGGCAGACTTTCTCTCTTCGCCCAGGCCTGGGCAAGAGATGTCCAGGATCCCTGGGCATTGGAGATAATATCTCAGGGATATCTTCTGGACTTCAAAACTTTTCCTCCACAAGGGAGATTTCATCTGTCAAGGTTATCAACAAATCTAATAAAGAAAGAGGCATTTCTACGATGTGTACAAGACCTCTTAGTAATGGGAGTGATCCACCCGGTTCCGCGGACGGAACAAGGGCAGGGTTTTTACTCAAATCTGTTTGTGGTTCCCAAAAAAGAGGGAACCTTCAGGCCAATCTTGAACCTGAAGATCTTAAACAAATTCCTAAGGGTTCCATCGTTCAAGATGGAAACTATTCGAACAATCCTACCCATGATCCAAGAGGGTCAATATATGACCACAGTGGACTTAAAGGATGCCTACCTTCACATACCGATTCACACAGATCATTATCGGTACCTAAGGTTTGCCTTTCTAGACAGGCATTACCAGTTTGTAGCTCTTCCCTTCGGGTTGGCTACGGCCCCGAGAATTTTTACAAAGGTTCTGGGCTCGCTTCTGGCGGTACTAAGACCGCGAGGCATAGCGGTGGCTCCGTACCTAGACGACATTCTGATACAAGCGTCAAGTTTTCAAAATGCAAAGTCTCATACAGAGATAGCTCTAGCATTTCTGAGGTCGCATGGGTGGAAAGTGAACATGGAAAAGAGTTCTCTGTTACCACTCACAAGGGTTCCCTTTCTAGGGACTCTTATAGATTCTGTAGAGATGAAGATTTACCTGACGGAGTCCAGGTTATCAAAAATCCTAAATGCTTGCCGTGTCCTTCATTCCATTCCAAGCCCATCAGTAGCTCAGTGCATGGAAGTAATCGGCTTAATGGTCGCGGCAATGGACATAGTGCCATTTGCGCGCCTGCATCTCAGACCGCTACAACTATGCATGCTAAGTCAGTGGAATGGGGATTACTCAGATCTGTCCCCTTTACTAAATCTGAACCAGGAGGCCAGAGATTCTCTTCTCTGGTGGTTGTCGCGGGTTCATCTGTCCAAAGGAATGACTTTTCGCAGACCAGATTGGACGATTGTAACAACAGATGCCAGCCTAATAGGCTGGGGTGCAGTCTGGAACTCCCTGAAGGCTCAGGGATCGTGGACTCAGGAGGAGAAACTCCTCCCAATAAACATTCTGGAGTTAAGAGCAATATTCAATGCTCTTCTAGCTTGGCCTCAGTTAGCAGCACTGAGGTTCATCAGATTTCAGTCGGACAACATCACGACTGTGGCTTATATCAACCATCAAGGGGGAACCAGGAGCTCCCTAGCGATGTTAGAAGTCTCGAAGATAATTCGCTAGGCAGAGTCTCACTCTTGCCACCTGTCAGCGATCCACATCCCAGGGGTAGAGAACTGGGAGGCGGATTTTCTAAGTCGTCAGACTTTTCATCCGGGGGAGTGGGAACTCCATCCGGAGGCGTTTGCTCAACTGATCCATCGTTGGGGCAAACCAGAACTGGATCTCATGGCGTCTCGCCAGAACGCCAAGCTTCCTTTTTACGGATCCGGGTCCAGGGACCCGGGAGCGGTGCTGGTAGATGCACTAGCAGCCCCTTGGGTTTTCAACATGGCTTATGTGTTTCCACCATTTCCGTTGCTACCTCGACTGATTGCCAGGATCAAACAGGAGAGAGCATCGGTGATTCTGATAGCGCCTGCGTGGCCACGCAGGACCTGGTATGCAGACCTAGTGGACATGTCGTCCTGTCCACCATGGTCTCTGCCTCTGAGGCAGGACCTTCTAATTCAGGGTCCTTTCAACCATGCAAGCCTAATTTCTCTGAGGCTGACTGCATGGAGATTGAACGCTTGATTCTATCAAAGCGTGGTTTTTCGGAGTCGGTAATTGATACATTTAATACAGGCTCGGAAACCTGTTACCAGAAAAAATTACCATAAGATATGGCGTAAATATTTATATTGGTGTGAATCCAAGAGTTACTCATGGAGTAAGGTTAGGATTCCTAGGATATTGGCCTTTCTACAAGAAGGTTTAGAAAAGGGTTTATCCGCTAGTTCGTTAAAGGGACAGATTTCTGCTCTGTCTATTCTTTTACACAAACGTCTGGCAGAGATTCCAGACGTCCAGGCTTTTTGTCAGGCTTTGGCTAGGATTAAGCCTGTGTTTAAGACTGTTGCTCCTCCGTGGAGCTTAAACTTGGTTCTTAAAGTTCTTCAGGGTGTTCCGTTTGAACCCCTTCATTCCATTGATATTAAGCTTTTATCTTGGAAAGTTCTGTTTTTGATGGCTATTTCCTCGGCTCGAAGAGTCTCTTGAGTTATCTGCCTTACATTGCGATTCTCCTTATCTGATTTTTCATTCAGACAAGGTAGTTCTGCGTACTAAACCTGGGTTTTTACCTAAGGTTGTTTCTAACAGGAATATCAATCAAGAGATTGTTGTTCCATCATTATGTCCTAATCCTTCCTCAAAGAAGGAACGTCTTTTGCATAATCTGGACGTAGTCCGTGCCCTGAAGTTCTACTTACAGGCAACTAAAGATTTTCGGCAAACTTCTTCTCTGTTTGTCGTTTATTCTGGTCAGAGGAGAGGTCAAAAGGCTTCGGCCACCTCTCTCTCTTTTTGGCTTCGTAGCATAATACGTTTAGCCTATGAGACTGCTGGACAGCAGCCTCCTGAAAGAATTACAGCTCATTCCACTAGAGCTGTGGCTTCCACCTGGGCCTTTAAAAATGAGGCCTCTGTTGAACAGATTTGCAAGGCTGCAACTGGGTCTTCACTTCATACCTTTTCAAAATTTTACAAATTTGACACTTTTGCTTCTTCGGAGGCTGTTTTTGGGAGAAAGGTTCTACAGGCAGTGGTTCCTTCTGTTTAATGTTCCTGCCTTGTCCCTCACATCATCCGTGTACTTTAGCTTTGGTATTGGTATCCCATAAGTAATGGATGACCCGTGGACTGAACACACTTAACAAGAGAAAACATAATTTATGCTTACCTGATAAATTTATTTCTCTTGTAGTGTGTTCAGTCCACGGCCCGCCCTGTCCTTTTTTTGAGGCAGTTCTAAATTTTAATTAAAACTCCAGTCACCACTGCACCCTATAGTTTTTCCTTTCTCGTCTTGTTTCGGTCGAATGACTGGATATGACATGTGAGGGGAGGAGCTATATAGCAGCTCTGCTTGGGTGATCCTCTTGCAACTTCCTGTTGGGAAGGAGAATATATCCCATAAGTAATGGATGACCCGTGGACTGAACACACTACAAGAGAAATAAATTTATCAGGTAAGCATAAATTATGTTTTTTAAGGGACACAAAACACAATGTTTTTGTTTCATCATTCAGATAGAGCATGCACTTTTAAGCAAGTTTCTAATTTCATTCTATTATCAATATTTATTTTTTCTCTTCCTATCTTTATTTGAAAAGGCGGGTATGGAAAGCTTAAGAACCGGCTCATTTTTGTTTCAGAACCTGGGTAGCACTTGCTGATTAGTGGCTACATTTGGCCACTAATCAGCAATTGCTACCCAGGGTTCTGAACCAAAAATGGGCTTCTCCTTAGCTTACATTCCTGCTTTTCAAATAGATCCCAAGAGAACAAAGAAAAATTGATAATAGGAGTAAATTAGAAACTTGCTTAAAAGTGCATGCTCTATCTGAATGATTAAAAAAATGTGGGTTTTGTGTCTCTTTAATTGTCATTTAATATCATGTTAAACACTTTGTCCAAAGGCTAAAAGATTGATATGGTTTTAATAGTTACTTAAAGGGACACTGAACCCAATTTTTTTTCTTTCATGATTCAGATAGAACATGCAAATTTAAGCAACTTTCTAATTTACTCCTATTATCAATTTTTCTTCGTTCTCTTGCTTTCTTTATTTGAAAAAGGCATCTAAGCTATTTTTTTGGTTCAGGACCATGGGAAGCACTTGTTTATTGGTGGGTGAATTTATCCACCAATCAGCAAGAACAACAATGTGTGTTCACCAAAAATGGGCCGGCATCTAAACTTAAATTCTTGCATTTCAAATAAAGATACCAAGAGAATGAAGAAAATTTGATAATGGGAGTAAATTAGAAAGTTGCTTAAAATTGCATGCTCTATCTAAATCACAAAATAAAAAAATGTGGGTTCAGTGTCCCTTTAAGCAATCTTAAATATATAAGATATATATATTCTATATCTCAATCAACCTAGCTGTGGTTTTTAGAGCTCTACAGGACAATAGATTAACGTAGTCCGGTAACAGCAAGCAAACAAAGATAAACCATTGCATTGTGTTTAAAAGGGACAAGGAAAAGAACATGATGAAATTAAGTGATATGTGAAGTTATTTTATGGCTTTTGGTTTTAATATTGTGCTTTTTTTGGCTAAGTATATTGTACAATTGAACATGGTGCATTTTTTTGTGTGTGTTTTTTTTTTGTTTGGGTACGTAATTATTCTCAGCTCATTTTAAAAGGGAGGTCACAATAATAATAATAATAAAAAGTCTTTGTAAATGACAGACCTCTTCTATTAGTTATATAGTATTTAGTGCTTTAAGTTCTGTTAGATTCCTCTTATGTTTAATAATGTGTTGCCTGGCTCAGTTACATAAATAATTCCAGTGTATACTGGGTAGGGAAGTATAGAAAGGAGGAGATTAGAGATATCAGTGAATTGTTGGGTATAATATAAAATATAAGGTTGTTAGATACTTAAAGTGAATGTAAACTTTAATTAATTAATTAATTAATTAATTAATTAATTAAAGCCCAGTATCAAAAATAATCTTAAAAACAAGGGCACTATTGATTAAAGTTTACAAAGACACTTATTTTTTTAAATACTTACCATTGCGTTATGGTAAACAAAACGCTGATCCTCCGCCAATCGTTGGCGTCCAGCTCGTGGGGCACGCAACAATTGGAGGAAGCTGGATTCGTCATCCATATGCTAAAGAAAGCAGGAGATGCAGGCAGAGGATCGGCGTTATATGTACTATAACACAATGGTAAGTATTTTCAAAAATAAGCGTCTGTAAACTTTAATGAATTAAAGCGCCCCCTGTTTTTAAGATTATTTTTGATACTGGGCTTTAATTCATTAAAGTTTACAATCACTTTTAAGGGCTATTATAGTCATGCTCTCAATTTTTGCAAAGGGGTTGAACACATAGTAGAAGTACTGCTCAGAACCCGCAGAGCTCTGCAGGTCCTGAGCGGTTAACAAAATTCAGGGACAGATGCCTCCACTATGTTGAATTGAGCACAGTATTATATAAACAATATGTAGGTTGTGGAGAAATGAAAAAATATACACATATTAAAAATTTTAACTTTATTGATAACCATATTAAAATTCCTTCAACAAAAGGAAACAAGGGTGAATACATATAATTCCTTCCTGTTATCTGATTAAAGGGTTAACTCTCAATACTAAAGGGTTAACTCTTTCGCAACATCGCTAGTCAGAAATACAGGAAGGATACAAACAAGGGAGCATTTTAAAATGGGCCACGGCTTATGACATACACGTGCAAAAATGAAAGTTTGTTGTGTGGTTTAACAACTTATTTCTACTACCGCTGAATACATAGGAGTTCACCTCCACTATAAATATATAAAGTTACTTTATATTCCCTCATATAATGATGATTTAATTTCCTATCAGTCAATAACTATATATCTTAATCAAACCACCACATAAACAATTTCCTTGAAATATGGTACTACTCTCTGTTTACAAATATATCAATGTATCAGTGTATCAAAGGGTCGTTTACATGATATTTAAACATCCACAATTCATACATACTGACTCATCTCATAGCTATGTATTAATAGTGCCGATATTTTTCAGACAACCACTCACTAAATTATTAGGTCAGTTACGTACATATGTTTAAACATCCACAATCCATCCACACAGACTCAATCAGTAACTATATATTCACTGAAGTGGGTGCCGATATTTTTCAAGCACCCACTTTACGAGGTCAGTTTGGATAAGCGTTCCAGATCTCACACCAATACAATCTATATATGTATGCCATTAATAACAAATTGTAACAATTAGTAACGAACGAAACAGAGATTGCTAGAGTGCCGATATTTTCCCAGCACGTTATTTGCCCATAAGCCCCGCCCACCGGTGCGTTTCGTCACGATTACGTGACTTCGTCAGGGTTAGGGGAGGCCTCGCATCTAGTGTGTCTATCACAACAGAGATTTAATTACTCTCTTATACCCCAGGCTTAAAAAAATATGTTTATCGTCATGGTCATAATTACTATAATAGACCATACATACACCATAAAAGTTATTGCTCAAAACCATTTTACATACCGTTTTCTGGTTATCATTATTTTATTGTGGTTTTGATTATTAAATAGTAGACCTTATGTTTTATTTGTGGGGAGTGAGAGTGTTTTAAACCATTTGTCACATATGGGATAATTTTGGGTGATAGATAACCTATCAGTTACTATAAAGCCTGAATGTTGTTCTTATACTGAAAAGTGGTCTAACATCCCACAGGATTGTTATCATTCTTTCTCCTGTTAAGTGTGGTCAGTCCACGGGTCATCATTACTTCTGGGATATTAACTCCTCCCCAACAGGAAGTGCAAGAGGATCACCCAGCAGAGCTGCTATATAGCTCCTCCCCTCTACGTCACACCCAGTCATTCTCTTGCACCCAACTAATAGATAGGATGTGTGAGAGGACTGTGGTGATTATACTTAGTTTTATACCTTCAATCAAAAGTTTGTTATTTTAAAACAGCACCGGAGTGTGTTGTTCCTTCTCAGGTAGAATTTGAAGAAGAATCTACCTGAGTTTTTGTATGATTTTAGCCGGCGTAGTTAAGATCATCTTGCTGTTCTCGGCCATCTGAGGAGTGAGGTAAACTTCAGATCAGGGGACAGCGGGCAGGTTAACCTGCAAAGAGGTATGTAGCAGCATATTATTTTCTGAGAATGGAATTGACTGAGAAAATACTGCCATACCGATATAATGTAAGCTCAGCCTTAAATGCAGTAGTAGCAACTGGTATCAGGCTGTCATGTATGTACATTTACACTTCAGTATTCTGGGGAATGGCACTTCACTGGGATAATACTGTATGCATAAGACTTTAGCCTAACTTGCAGTGGGAACGACTAGCAACAGGCTTTCTAATGACATTTCATTTATTTGATGTTAAACGTTTTTTGCTGGCATGTTAAATCGTTTAATTATCTGAGGTACTGGGTGAAAAATTGTTTTGGGCACTGTTTTTTTCCACTTGGCGGTCGTTTTATTTAATTTAAGACAGTTTACTGATCCCCCTCACTGTTGTGTGTGAGGGGGAGGGGCCTATTTTGGCACTTTTGCTACGCATCAGAAAATTCAGTCACAAGTCTGTTTTCTTCCCTGCATGATCCGGTTCGTCTCTACAGAGCTCAGGGGTCTTCAAAAGTTAGTTTGAGGGAGGTAATCACTCACAGCAGACCTGTGAGATTGTGCTTTGACTGTGATAAAAAACGTTTATATTCTGTACATTTTTTCTGCTATTCAGGGTTAGTTATCCATTGCTAATGGGGGCAATCCTTTGCTAAAATTGTGTTTTACCGGAAAGAATTTGATGTTATAGTTTCTCCGGTTTATTATTACTCAACTGTCATAACTTTTTTTCTGTGCTTCTTAAAGGCACAGTACGTTTTTCATATTATTTGTAAATTGCTTTGAAAAGTATTTCCAAGTTGCTAGTTTAATTGCTAGTGTGTTAAACATGTCTGACTCAGAGGAATATCTCTGTGCTATATGTGCTAAAGCCAAAGTGGAGCCCAATAGAAATTTATGTACTAATTGCATTGATGCTACTTTAAATAAAAGTCAATCTGTACAAATTGAACATCATTCACCAAACAACGAGGGGAGAGTTATGCCGACTAACTCGCCTCACGTGTCAGTACCTGCATCTCCCGCTCGGGAGGTGCGTGATATTGTAGCGCCGAGTACATCTGGGCGGCCATTACAAATCACATTACAGGATATGGCTAATGTTATGACTGAAGTTTTGTCTAAATTACCAGAACTTAGAGGTAAGCGTGATCACTCTGGGGTGAGAACAGAGTGCGCTGTTAATAATAGGGCCATGTCTGATACTGCGTCACAGTATGCAGAACATGAGGACGGAGAGCTTCAATCTGCAGGTGACGGTTCTGATCCCAATAGAATGGATTCAGACATTTCTAATTTTAAGTTTAAACTCGAAAACCTCCGTGTACTGTTAGGGGAGGTATTAGCAGCTCTGAATGATTGTAACACCGTTGCAATCCCAGAGAAATTATGTAGGCTGGATAGATACTATGCGGTACCGGCGAGTACTGACGTATTTCCTATACCTAAGAGGCTTACAGAGATAATTACTAAGGAGTGGGATAGGCCCGGTGTACCCTTTTCCCCCCCTCCTGTGTTTAGAAAAATGTTTCCAATAGACGCCACCACACGGGACTTATGGCAGACGGTCCCTAAGGTGGAGGGAGCGGTTTCTACTCTGGCTAAGCGTACCACTATCCCGGTGGAGGATAGCTGTGCCTTTTCAGATCCAATGGATAAAAAATTAGAGGGTTACCTTAAGAAAATGTTTGTTCAACAAGGTTTTATATTGCAACCCCTTGCATGTATTGCGTCTGTCTCGGCCGCGGCCGCTTTTTGGTCCGAGTCCCTGGAAGAGACTCTTGACTCAATAACTATAGATGAGATTTCAAGCAAGCTTAAAACACTTAAGCTAGCTAATTCATTTGTTTCAGATGCCGTAGTACATTTAACAAAACTTACGGCTAAGAATTCCGGATTCGCCATTCAGGCACGCAGAGCACTGTGGCTAAAATCCTGGTCAGCTGACGTTACTTCTAAATCTAAATTACTTAACATACCTTTCAAAGGGCAGACCTTATTCGGGCCCGGTTTGAAAGAAATTATCGCTGACATTACAGGAGGTAAAGGCCATGCCCTGCCTCAAGACAGAGCCAAACCTAAGGCTAGACAGTCTAATTTTCGTTCCTTTCGTAATTTCAAGGCAGGAGCAGCATCAACTTCCTCTGCTCCAAAACAGGAAGGAGCTGTTGCTCGCTACAGACAAGGCTGGAGACCTAACCAGTCCTGGAACAAGGGCAAGCAGGCCAGAAAACCTGCTGCTGCCCCTAAGACAGCATGAATCGAGGGCCCCCGATCCGGGAACGGATCTAGTGGGGGGCAGACTTTCTCTCTTCGCCCAGGCTTGGGCTAGAGATGTCCAGGATCCCTGGGCGTTAGAGATCATATCTCAGGGATATCTTCTGGACTTCAAATCCTCTCCCCCAAAAGGGAGATTTCATCTGTCAAGGTTGTCAACAAACCAAATAAAGAAAGAGGCGTTTCTACGCTGTGTACAAGATCTTTTACTAATGGGAGTGATCCATCCGGTTCCGCGGTCGGAACATGGACAGGGGTTTTACTCAAATCTGTTTGTGGTTCCCAAAAAAGAGGGAACCTTCAGGCCAATCTTGGATTTAAAGATCCTAAACAAATTCCTAAGAGTTCCATCGTTCAAAATGGAAACTATTCGGACAATCCTACCCATAATCCAAAAGGGTCAGTACATGACCACAGTGGATTTAAAGGATGCTTACCTTCACATACCGATTCACAAAGATCATTATCGGTACCTAAGGTTTGCCTTCCTAGACAGGCATTACCAGTTTGTAGCTCTTCCATTCGGATTGGCTACGGCTCCAAGAATCTTCACAAAGGTTCTGGGTGCTCTTCTGGCGGTACTAAGACCGCAAGGAATTTCGGTAGCTCCGTACCTAGACGACATTCTGATACAAGCTTCAAGCTTTCAAACTGCCAAGTCTCATACAGAGTTAGTACTGGCATTTCTAAGGTTGCATGGATGGAAGGTGAACGAAAAGAAGAGTTCTCTCTTTCCACTCACAAGAGTTCCCTTCTTAGGGACTCTTATAGATTCTGTAGAAATGAAGATCTACCTGACAGAAGACAGGTTAACAAAGCTTCAAAATGCATGCCGTGTCCTTCATTCCATTCAACACCCGTCAGTGGCTCAATGCATGGAGGTGATTAGCTTAATGGTAGCGGCAATGGACATAGTACCCTTTGCACGCCTACATCTCAGACCGCTGCAATTGTGCATGCTAAGTCAGTGGAATGGGGATTACTCAGATTTGTCCCCTACTCTGAATCTGGATCAAGAGACCAGAAATTCTCTTCTATGGTGGCTTTCTCGGCCACATCTGTCCAGGGGGATGCCATTCAGCAGGCCAGATTGGACAATTGTAACAACAGACGCCAGCCTACTAGGTTGGGGCGCTGTCTGGAATTCTCTGAAGGCTCAGGGATCATGGACTCAGGAGGAGAGTCTCCTGCCAATAAACATTCTGGAATTGAGAGCAGTTCTCAATGCCCTTCTGGCTTGGCCCCAGTTAACAACTCGGGGGTTCATCAGGTTTCAGTCGGACAACATCACGACTGTAGCTTACATCAACCATCAAGGAGGGACAAGAAGCTCCCTAGCGATGATGGAAGTATCAAAGATAATTCGCTGGGCAGAGTCTCACTCTTGCCACCTGTCAGCAATCCACATCCCGGGAGTGGAGAACTGGGAGGCGGATTTCCTAAGTCGTCAGACTTTTCATCCGGGGGAGTGGGAACTTCATCCGGAGGTCTTTGCCCAAATACTTCGACGTTGGGGCAAACCAGAGATAGATCTCATGGCGTCTCGACAGAACGCCAAGCTTCCTTGTTACGGGTCCAGATCCAGGGATCCGGGAGCGGTCCTGATAGATGCCTTGACAGCACCTTGGACCTTCGGGATGGCTTATGTGTTTCCACCCTTCCCGATGCTTCCTCGATTGATTGCCAGAATCAAACAGGAGAGAGCATCAGTGATTCTAATAGCGCCTGCGTGGCCACGCAGGACTTGGTATGCAGATCTAGTGGACATGTCATCCTGTTCACCTTGGTCTCTGCCTCTGAGACAGGACCTTCTGATCCAGGGTCCCTTCAAACATCAAAATCTAATTTCTCTGAAGCTGACTGCTTGGAAATTGAACGCTTGATTTTATCAAAACGTGGTTTTTCGGAGTCAGTAATTGATACCTTAATACAGGCTAGGAAGCCTGTTACCAGAAAGATTTACCATAAAATATGGCGTAAATACTTATATTGGTGCAAATCCAAGAGTTACTCATGGAGTAAGGTTAGGATTCCTAGGATATTGTCTTTTCTACAAGAAGGTTTAGAAAAGGGTTTATCCGCTAGTTCCTTAAAGGGACAGATTTCAGCTCTGTCCATTCTTTTACACAAAACGTCTGTCAGAGGTTCCAGACGTTCAGGCTTTTTGTCAGGCTTTGGCCAGGATTAAGCCTGTGTTTAAAACTGTTGCTCCACCATGGAGTTTGAACTTAGTTCTTAATGTTTTACAGGGTGTTCCGTTTGAACCCCTTCATTCCATTGATATCAAATTGTTATCTTGGAAAGTTCTGTTTTTAATGGCTATTTCCTCGGCTCGAAGAGTCTCTGAGTTATCTGCCTTACATTGTGATTCTCCTTATCTGATTTTTCATTTAGACAAGGTAGTTCTGCGTACTAAACCTGGGTTCTTACCTAAGGTGGTCACTAACAGGAATATCAATCAAGAGATTGTTGTTCCATCTTTGTGTCCTAATCCTTCTTCGAAGAAGGAACGTCTTCTACACAATCTAGATGTAGTCCGTGCCCTGAAATTTTATCTACAGGCAACTAAGGATTTTCGACAAACGTCTTCCCTGTTTGTCGTTTATTCTGGTCAGAGGAGAGGTCAAAAAGCTTCTGCTACCTCTCTCTCTTTTTGGCTTCGTAGCATAATACGTTTAGCTTATGAGACTGCTGGACAGCAGCCTCCTGAAAGAATTACAGCTCATTCTACTAGAGCTGTGGCTTCCACTTGGGCCTTTAAAAATGAGGCTTCTGTTGAACAGATTTTCAAGGCTGCAACTTGGTCTTCTCTTCATACTTTTTCCAAATTTTACAAATTTGACACTTTTGCTTCTTCGGAGGCTGTTTTTGGGAGAGGTTCTTCAGGCAGTGGTTCCTTCCGTATAAAGAGCCTGCCTGTCCCTCCCGTCATCCGTGTACTTTAGCTTTGGTATTGGTATCCCAGAAGTAATGATGACCTGTGGACTGACCACACTTAACAGGAGAAAACATAGTTTATGCTTACCTGATAAATTCCTTTCTCCTGTAGTGTGGTCAGTCCACGGCCCGCCCTGTTTTTATGGCAGGTCTAAATTTTTAAATTATACTCCAGTCACCACTGCACCCTTTGGCTTCTCGTTGGTTCTCGGTCGAATGACTGGGTGTGACGTAGAGGGGAGGAGCTATATAGCAGCTCTGCTGGGTGATCCTCTTGCACTTCCTGTTGGGGAGGAGTTAATATCCCAGAAGTAATGATGACCCGTGGACTGACCACACTACAGGAGAAAGGAATTTATCAGGTAAGCATAAATTATGTTTTGTCCTGAGCGGACACCGGACAATGACCCAATCAGCAGTGCTAGTCACATGACACAGTGTTATAACTAGTTATGTGAGTCCCAAGTAGTATTTTCACTGTGTTTAACTTATTTGGGGGGAGAGGGTAAATACATAGAGGTTCAGGGTAGCTAGTCTTAAAATTAGAGCTTTAATAAAACACAAGGAGAGTATGGACAGCGCTAAGAAAGCTGAAAGATAACTACAACCACTGTAAGGGTAAACATATATAAGTTTAAAGGGACAGTTTACTAAAAAATTTTCTCCCCTTTAATTTGTTCCCAATGATCCATTTTACCTGCTGGAGTGTATTAAATTGTTTACAAGTAGCTCCTTTACCCTTATATTGGCATTTGAAATTGTTGATTTAGCATATGGTATCCCCACCTATTCTGAAAGTTTGTGGCCGCGCGTACCAGCTATAGATAAGCTTTGTAAACACAGCCAGCAGAAGAAATTACACTCCCAGTGCGATATAGCAGAGATAAGGTAATAAAATGTTGATTTTCCATTGTTCTCTCAAAGTACTGGTGATTGTTTTAAGGACAGATATAAGATAAAGAAGCAGGTATATTTGCACAATGTGATACAGTAATGAGATCTGATTATACCTACAAGCTCAACCCATTTTATTAGGTTGTGGCTTCAAAACACAAAATCAGAGCTTTAATATACACAAATAAGCCTTAAAAAGCTAATTTTCATACATTTTTTACTCTGCAGTTGGTAAAAAAAGCAATTGTAAACACATTAAGGGAAAACTATTTTACAGTATACTGTCCCTTTAATTAATAAATATGTAGAGGTAAACATCAACTACAGGATGCCATATACTAGTGGCTAAATTAAAATGTATAAAAAATATATATGTGTGACCGGTCACTCAATACTAAATAGTATAGTCCTAAATATACAATCTTCTAAAATTGCTACAAATAGCTATCACAAATATTCTGATATAGCTACAGACTTAGAAAATCTGGAAACAAGCTAAAAATAGCATAAAAAATACAAGTCTATATGCACATTAACAAGAGCGGATATCAACAGTGGGATAGTAAGATAGCAATAATATGTAAAAACATTAATGAGGTTTTAACAACATGAGGCACTTTGGTGGTCCGTAATATACAATTACAGCGTCTTTAAAACTTCAGAGATAAGCCTTAGAAACAGTTAAATGATTCCCTAATGACAGGTTTGACGATATAACTTGACAGTGGATTGATGTAGCAAGAGGTAGTGAATTACCTTTCCAATAGATGGCTATCTCAGTCTTGTAGTGTAAAAATCACTTACTTGTATCCTCAGATATGCATCCGTCTCTTGCCCGCCTTGTACAGTGGTCTTACTATGCACACCTCTCTTTCCGTGTACTGCTCCCCTTCTATTGCCGGTTACGGAGTTGCCGGTCTGCGAGGTTTTCCTGTCACGTGCGTTTTCTTAACCATTTGCAACACTCCAGCCAATAGTGGCTTCAGAAAGTCGGCTTTCTGTAAATGAGGATTCTGAGGTTCTTTGTAAATTTGTTAAAATTAGAGCTTGTCATTTTTCAACTATAATGGCCCTTTAAATGTCAAAATAGCTTTTATTGTGCTTTGCTATCAGAGATGGTGGCAAATTCCATCTGGATCACATTGGATATTTAGATAATTAGCTTCTTATGAAAGTGTAGAGTTTTGCTTGTAAAATAACATATGGTTGACAGATGTTTTAAAACTAATAGGGTTGTGGACTGATTTGTAATGATGTAGAATAAAAAAAAGATAGCATCAGGATTATCATTTTTGTTTGGGATTTACAAGGCCTGCTATATATAGTTCTCTTCAAGTGGTGCACAAATCTGTTTTGTGTCATTTCCAGGCAGCCCATTGCCAAATGTAGTGATTAGTGAACCAGATTCATGTAGACAGAGGGCAGAGAAACCAGCATTACGTTATCTGTTTTATTTATTATAATGCATAACAGTTAATGCATTAGCTTGTAGAACCAATCACCACAAGTTAGTAGGCAACACCCCCAATCAAATCCTTGGATACATTTTCTGATTGATTGTATTGTACTAGTCATAAAAAGAATGCTGGTGGCTACAATTGTAACCTTACATTTAAATTAAGCAAACATTTAACATTGATATTTTTAAAGTGATATCCCACATTGCCCACAAAGAAAGGTATGTAAGGTATGATCCATTAACCCTTTGAGTGCAGATGGCTCTGAGCCGTCGCAAATTCTCCCAGTCAGGTGCTGACGGTTCAGAGCCGTCGCTAGCACTCACCCACCTTGAGGGCATTCTGGGGGCTCCCATCGACTCCCACCCCGGCGAACGGGCCTGTATAGTGACAGGCATCACCGGAGTTTCACGTTTTGCATGGTGACGTCACGCGCAATGACGTCACCGCACAACTTTATTAAAAATTTACAATGGACAGTATAGGAAAATTGGGCATGCTGCTTAGAAGCCTGTATATCAGGCATCTAAGCAGCTACAGACCCCCAAGACCCACCGTTGGAAAGGTAATAGCCTAACCTTTCCAATAGTATAAGTCTTGGGGATCTGGAAAAAAAATATATATATATATTTAAAAAAATAAAAACCCCTCAAATCCAGCTTAGCACCCAGGTGGGAAATTGCTTAGCACAGGGACATGGTACTCAGTATTTTTCAGTGTTAGATTTTGAAATATTTTCTCTTTTTTTATTTTGTGGATTACAGTCCTTAAGATATGATTAAAATATGGATGTTACTCTATTGAATAAACCAAGTTGTTTTGTGGGATATGTTGCTGTCCGTTAGTGAGTCTCAGAACTCTTTATATAATCATGAACTTCCTGTTCAACTCACTTAAAATTTTGACAATGTTTTGCTCAAAAATATTTTTCCTGTGTTGCATTAGGAAACATTTTGAGTATTATATCCTCTTCAGTTCCTTGCAAAATGTAGCTTGTTGCATATTTTGATTATTCTGTTCTATAACCCAGCTCTGATAATACACTTGACCTGATCTGAATAAAATATGTATCCATGCATCAAGTAAGAAACCATTTTGTATTCTGCAGAATCTTACTGAATCCTTTATGCTGTTCTTTAAATAATATCATAAAGCATTATCCTCTCTTGTGCCCTATTTTTGGTCTTCCATAAAAGGCAGCATATTATTGCTAGACATAGAAATACCTACCTGGAATGTCACTTAATACACTGTGATATTTAAATATTTACATGAAACTTTGTTTTGCATAAATGTTTTGTTACCCATAACAGTAAGAGACTGTTCTGAAGTTCTACACATTCTGTCATTGTGTATAATAGCATGCGTGTATATATATATATATGTGTGTGTGTGTGTGTGTGTATGTGTATATATATATATATATATATATATATATATATATATATATATATATTTATATATAACAGCAGGTCTGGCATGTTAAATTCTCATGGAAAGATAGATACACCATGTTCTATTAACTATTTATGGTTTGTAATTTTTTTTTTAAATTTGTCTATTCCTATACACATTCCAGCATACCAGTTATATTTCTGTATTTAAATCGGATTGTACAAACACCAGCTTGTGTCCGGATTGTAAATTAGATATTATATATTCACGTGTAAGATTATAAACCTGAGCAGTATTATTTTTGATGTATCGAACATACACAGCCCTGTGATTCTATTTATTTTTTGCATAAAAAAAAAAAAAAAATCTATAATGTATTACACATTCTAGGTCTGTTGTGGAACTCAAAGAACTATTGTTCTTCATTTTCTTTCTTTATTTGAAAAGCAGGAAAGTAAGCATAGGAGCCGGGCCGCTTTTGGTTCAGTACCTGGGTAGCACTTGCTGATTGGTGGCTACATTTAACCACCAATCAGCAGGCGCTACCCAGCTTCTGACTCAAAAGTGGGCCGGCCCCTATGCTTACATTCCGGCTTTTTCAAATAAAGATAGTAAGAAAACGAAGAAAAATTGATAATAGAAGTAAATTAGTAAGTTGCTTTAAAGTGCATGCTCTATCTGAATAATTATATAAAAAGGGTTTGTGTCCCTTTAAAGAAAGGGACATAGTGATAGTAATAACCACATTTGTTTGTAATAAATATAATTTTTCATCATTAATAAAATACATTTGTTTCATGTAATTAGCAAGAGTCCATGAGCTAGTGACGTATGGGATATACATTCCTACCAGGAGGGGCAAAGTTTCCCAAACCTCAAAATGCCTATAAATACACCCCTCACCACACCCACAATTCAGTTTTACAAACTTTGCCTCCGATGGAGGTGGTGAAGTAAGTTTGTGCTAGATTCTACGTTGATATGCGCTCCGCAGCAAGTTGGAGCCCGGTTTTCCTCTCAGCGTGCAGTGAATGTCAGAGGGATGTGAGGAGAGTATTGCCTATTTGAATGCAGTGATCTCCTTCTACGGGGTCTATTTCATAGGTTCTCTGTTATCGGTCGTAGAGATTCATCTCTTACCTCCCTTTTCAGATCGACGATATACTCTTATATATACCATTACCTCTGCTGATTCTCGTTTCAGTACTGGTTTGGCTTTCTACAAACATGTAGATGAGTGTCCTGGGGTAAGTAAATCTTATTTTTTGTGACACTCTAAGCTATGGTTGGGCACTTTGTTTATAAAGTTCTAAATATATGTATTCAAACATTTATTTGCCTTGACTCAGGATGTTCAACATTCCTTATTTTCAGACAGTCAGTTTCATATTTGGGATAATGCATTTGATTTAATCATTTTTTCTTACCTTCAAAAATTTGACTCTTCCCTGTGGGCTGTTAGGCTCGCGGGGGCTGAAAATGCTTCATTTTATTGCGTCATTCTTGGCGCGGACTTTTTTGGCGCAAAAAATTTGTTTCCATTTCCGGCGTCATACGTGTCGCCGGAAGTTGCGTCATTTTTTGACGTTATTTTGCGCCAAAAATGTCGGCGTTCCAGATGTGGCGTCATTTTGGCGCCAAAAAGCATTTAGGCGCCAAATAATGTGGGCGTCTTATTGGCGCGAAAAATATGGGCGTCGTTTTTTGTCTCCACATTATTTTAGTCTCATTTTTCATTGCTTCTGGTTGCTAGAAGCTTGTTCTTTGGCATTTATTCCCATTCCTGAAACTGTCATTTAAGGAATTTGATCAATTTTGCTTTATATATATGTTGTTTTTTCTCTTACATATTGCAAGATGTCTCACGTTGCATCTGAGCCAGAAGATACTACAGGAAAATCGCTGTCCAGTGCTGGATCTACCAAAGCTAAGTGTATCTGCTGTAAACTTTTGGTAGCTATTCCTCCAGCTGTTGTTTGTATTGATTGTCATGACAAACTTGTTAAAGCAGATAATATTTCCTTTAGTAAAGTACCATTGCCTGTTGCAGTTCCTTCAACATCTAAGGTGCAGAATGTTCCTGATAATATAAGAGATTTTGTTTCTGAATCCATAAAGAAGGCTATGTCTGTTATTCCTCCTTCTAGTAAACGTAAAAAATCTTTTAAAACTTCTCTCCCTACAGATGAATTTTTAAATGAACATCATCATTCTGATTCTGATGACTCTTCTGGTTCAGAGGATTCTGTCTCAGAGGTTGATGCTGATAAATCTTCATATTTATTTAAAATGGAATTTATTCGTTCTTTACTTAAAGAAGTACTAATTGCTTTAGAAATAGAGGATTCTGGTCCTCTTGATACTAATTCTAAACGTTTGGATAAGGTATTTAAAGCTCCTGTGGTTATTCCAGAAGTTTTTCCTGTTCCTAATGCTATTTCTGCAGTAATTTCCAAAGAATGGGATAAATTGGGTAATTCATTTACTCCTTCTAAACGTTTTAAGCGATTATATCCTGTGCCGTCTGACAGATTAGAATTTTGGGACAAAATCCCTAAAGTTGATGGGGCTATTTCTACCCTTGCTAAACGTACTACTATTCCTACGTCAGATGGTACTTCGTTTAAGGATCCTTTAGATAGGAAAATTGAATCCTTTCTAAGAAAAGCTTATCTGTGTTCAGGTAATCTTCTTAGACCTGCTATATCTTTGGCTGATGTTGCTGCAGCTTCAACTTTCTGGTTGGAAACTTTAGCGCAACAAGTAACACATCATGATTCTCATGATATTATTATTCTTCTACAGCATGCTAATAATTTTATCTGTGATGCCATTTTTGATATTATCAGAGTTGATGTCAGGTTTATGTCTCTAGCTATTTTAGCTAGAAGAGCTTTATGGCTTAAAACTTGGAATGCTGATATGGCTTCTAAATCAACTCTACTTTCCATTTCTTTCCAGGGTAACAAATTATTTGGTTCTCAGTTGGATTCCATTATTTCAACTGTTACTGGTGGGAAAGGAACTTTTTTACCACAGGATAAAAAATCTAAAGGTAAAAGCAGGGCTAATAATCGTTTTCGTTCCTTTCGTTTCAACAAAGAACAAAAGCCTGATCCTTCATCCTCAGGAGCAGTTTCAGTTTGGAAACCATCTCCAGTCTGGAATAAATCCAAGCCAGCTAGAAAGGCAAAGCCTGCTTCTAAGTCCACATGAAGGTGCGGCCCTCATTCCAGCTCAGCTGGTAGGGGGCAGGTTACGTTTTTTTCAAGGAAATTTGGATCAATTCTGTTCACAATCTTTGGATTCAGAGCATTGTTTCAGAAGGGTACAGAATTGGTTTCAAGATGAGACCTCCTGCAAAGAGATTTTTTCTTTCCCGTGTCCCAGTAAATCCAGTAAAAGCTCAAGCATTTCTGAAATGTGTTTCAGATCTAGAGTTGACTGGAGTAATTATGCCAGTTCCAGTTTCGGAACAGGGGATGGGGTTTTATTCAAATCTCTTCATTGTACCAAAGAAGGAGAATTCCTTCAGGCCAGTTCTGGATCTAAAAATATTGAATCGTTATGTAAGAATACCAACGTTCAAGATGGTAACTGTAAGGACTATCTTGCCTTTTGTTCAGCAAGGGAATTATATGTCCACAATAGATTTACAGGATGCATATCTGCATATTCCGATTCATCCAGATCATTATCAGTTCCTGAGATTCTCTTTTCTGGACAAGCATTACCAGTTTGTGGCTCTGCCGTTTGGCCTAGCTACAGCCCCAAGAATTTTTACAAAGGTTCTCGGTGCCCTTCTGTCTGTATTCAGAGAACAGGGTATTGTGGTATTTCCTTATTTGGACGATATCTTGGTACTTGCTCAGTCTTTACATTTAGCAGAATCTCATACGAATCGACTTGTGTTGTTTCTTCAAGATCATGGTTGGAGGATCAATTTACCAAAAAGTTCTTTGATTCCTCAGACAAGGGTAACCTTTCTGGGTTTCCAGATGGATTCAGTGTCCATGACTCTGTCTTTAACAGACAAGAGACGTCTAAAATTGATTGCAGCTTGTCGAAACCTTCAGTCACAATCATTCCCTTCGGTAGCCTTATGCATGGAAATTCTAGGTCTTATGACTGCTGCATCGGACGCGATCCCCTTTGCTCGTTTTCACATGCGACCTCTTCAGCTCTGTATGCTGAAGCAATGGTGCAAGGATTACACGAAGATATCTCAATTAATATCTTTAAAACCGATTGTTCGACACTCTCTAACATGGTGGACAGATCACCATCGTTTAATTCAGGGGGCTTCTTTTGTGCTTCCGACCTGGACTGTAATTTCAACAGATGCAAGTCTCACAGGTTGGGGAGCTGTGTGGGGATCTCTGACGGCACAAGGAGTTTGGGAATCTCAGGAGGTGAGATTACCGATCAATATTTTGGAACTCTGTGCAATTTTCAGAGCTCTTCAGTTTTGGCCTCTTCTGAAGAGAGAATCGTTCATTTGTTTTCAGACAGACAATGTCACAACTGTGGCATACATCAATCATCAAGGAGGGACTCACAGTCCTCTGGCTATGAAAGAAGTATCTCGAATTTTGGTTTGGGCGGAATCCAGCTCCTGTCTAATCTCTGCGGTTCATATCCCAGGTATAGACAATTGGGAAGCGGATTATCTCAGTCGCCAAACGTTGCATCCGGGCGAATGGTCTCTTCACCCAGAGGTATTTCTTCAGATTGTTCAAATGTGGGAACTCCCAGAAATAGATCTGATGGCGTCCCATCTAAACAAGAAACTTCCCAGGTATCTGTCCAGATCCCGGGATCCTCAGGCGGAAGCAGTGGATGCATTATCACTTCCTTGGAAGTATCATCCTGCTTATATCTTTCCGCCTCTAGTTCTTCTTCCAAGAGTAATCTCCAAGATTCTGAAGGAATGCTCGTTTGTTCTGCTGGTAGCTCCGGCATGGCCTCACAGGTTTTGGTATGCGGATCTTGTCCGGATGGCCTCTTGCCAACCGTGGACTCTTCCGTTAAGACCAGACCTTCTGTCACAAGGTCCTTTTTTCCATCAGGATCTGAAATCCTTAAATTTAAAGGTATGGAGATTGAACGCTTGATTCTTAGTCAAAGAGGTTTCTCTGACTCTGTGATTAATACTATGTTACAGGCTCGTAAATCTGTATCTCGAGAGATATATTATAGAGTCTGGAAGACTTATATTTCTTGGTGTCTTTCTCATCATTTTTCTTGGCATTCTTTTAGAATACCGAGAATTTTACAGTTTCTTCAGGATGGTTTAGATAAGGGTTTGTCCGCAAGTTCTTTGAAAGGACAAATCTCTGCTCTTTCTGTTCTTTTTCACAGAAAGATTGCTATTCTTCCTGATATTCATTGTTTTGTACAAGCTTTGGTTCGTATAAAACCTGTTATTAAGTCAATTTCTCCTCCTTGGAGTTTGAATTTGGTTCTGGGAGCTCTTCAAGCTCCTCCGTTTGAACCTATGCATTCATTGGACATTAAATTACTTTCTTGGAAAGTTTTGTTCCTTTTGGCCATCTCTTCTGCCAGAAGAGTTTCTGAATTATCTGCTCTTTCTTGTGAGTCTCCTTTTCTGATTTTTCATCAGGATAAGGCGGTGTTGCGAACTTCTTTTGAATTTTTACCTAAAGTTGTGAATTCCAACAACATTAGTAGAGAAATTGTGGTTCCTTCATTATGTCCTAATCCTAAGAATTCTAAGGAGAAATCGTTGCATTCTCTGGATGTTGTTAGAGCTTTGAAATATTATGTTGAAGCTACGAAATCTTTCCGTAAGACTTCTAGTTTATTTGTTATCTTTTCCGGTTCTAGAAAAGGCCAGAAAGCTTCTGCCATTTCTTTGGCATCTTGGTTGAAATCTTTAATTCATCTTGCCTATGTTGAGTCGGGTAAAACTCCGCCTCAAAGAATTACAGCTCATTCTACTAGGTCAGTTTCTACTTCCTGGGCGTTTAGGAATGAAGCTTCGGTTGACCAGATTTGCAAAGCAGCAACTTGGTCCTCTTTGCATACTTTTACTAAATTCTACCATTTTGATGTATTTTCTTCTTCTGAAGCAGTTTTTGGTAGAAAAGTACTTCAGGCAGCGGTTTCAGTTTGAATCTTCTGCTTATGTTTTTCGTTAAACTTTATTTTTGGGTGTGGATTTTTTTCAGCAGGAATTGGCTGTCTTTATTTTATCCCTCCCTCTCTAGTGACTCTTGTGTGGAAAGATCCACATCTTGGGTAGTCATTATCCCATACGTCACTAGCTCATGGACTCTTGCTAATTACATGAAAGAAAACATAATTTATGTAAGAACTTACCTGATAAATTCATTTCTTTCATATTAGCAAGAGTCCATGAGGCCCGCCCTTTTTTTGTGGTGGTTATGATTTTTGTATAAAGCACAATTATTCCAATTCCTTATTTTATATGCTTTCGCACTTTTTTATCACCCCACTTCTTGGCTATTCGTTAAACTGAATTGTGGGTGTGGTGAGGGGTGTATTTATAGGCATTTTGAGGTTTGGGAAACTTTGCCCCTCCTGGTAGGAATGTATATCCCATACGTCACTAGCTCATGGACTCTTGCTAATATGAAAGAAATGAATTTATCAGGTAAGTTCTTACATAAATTATGTTTTTGTCAAATATTAATTCTGCAACCCTTCAAATCCATAGCTGCCTCTCTAATATTCGTTGTTGTATACACACATGCAAGTTTAATCAGTTATGACGTTGCACAGCTCAGGGGCTGCAGACATTTTTAGAATATCCCTGTATGAGGAAATCTATAGTTTACCCCTTTTTACTTTGTGATATCCTTAAAATTTGGTCTGTCCCCAGCCTTTAATAAAAGTGTTTTGTTTTTTTGTCAGCACAGTGCAATCTGTTTGTAAGTAACTTTTAATATATTTTAAAATACCAGCTTTTACACGAAGAAAACAGACTTTCTGTTCCTTTTTAATCATTATTTGTTGCAGAGTTAGATTTATTTTAATACATTAACCATTCCCCAACCAGCCAATGTGGTCCCCATGCTGACTTTGTAATATTTCATTAAAGGGACATGAAACTCAAACATTTTCTTTCATGATTCAGACAGAGAATATAATTTTAACCCCTTAATGACAACTGACGTACCAGGTACGTCATGCATTAACAACCAGTTAATGACAATAGACGTACCTGGTACGTCAGTTGTCTAACAGAGTGCTGGAAGCGATCGCAATCGCTTCCAGCAGCTCTCAGGGTATTGCAGTGATGCCTCCATTTGGAGGCATCCTGCAATACCTTTTTAGAAGACTCCGATGCAGAGAGAGCCACTCTGTGGCCCTCTCTGCACCGGTAGCGATGGTGCCGTTCGTTGGTGGGTGGGAGCATAACAGGGAAGCGGGTGGGAGGCCCATCGCTACCCGGCATCCGGTTCCTGTAAGTGCAATGTGCACGCCGGGAGCGTGCAGGCGATTAGCTGGCCACTGACACCAATGAGGAGGGAAGAGGGGGGAAAAAAGATTTAAAAAAAATAAATATATAAGGATCTGGGAGGGGGAGGGGGTTGGGGTATTGTGGGGGGCTGCTACACTACAGAAAACATTAATAATGGCAAAGAGAAAAAAATACTTTTTGGGGCAAATTGGGTACTGGCAGACAGCTGCCAGTACCCAAGATGGCGGCAATTAGGTAGGGGAGAGGGTTAGAGAGCTGGGGTGGGGGATCATGGAGGTTGGGGCTAAGGCAGGGGTCCATCACAGCTAAAACATTTTATTTATTTTTTATTAAAAAAAAGAAAACTCCTTTTATTTAGTACTGGCAGACTTTCTGCCAGTACTTAAGATGGCGGGGACAATTGTGGGGTGGGGGAGGGAAGAGAGCTGTTTGGGAGGGATCAGGGGGTGGGATGTGTCAGGTGGGAGGCTGATCTCTACCCTAAAGCTAAAATTAACCCTGCAAGCTCCCTACAACCTACCTAATTAACCCCTTCACTGCTGGGCATAATTTACGTGTGGTGCGCAGCAACATTTAGCGGCCTTCTAATTACCAAAAAGCAATGCCAAAGCCATATAAGTCTGCTATTTCTGAACAAAGGGGATCCCAAAGAAGCTTTTACAACAATTTGTGCCATAATAGCACAAGCTGTTTGTAAATACTTTCAGTGAGAAACCTAAAATTGTGAAAAATGATTTTTTTTTTTAATTGTTTGCTCGCATTTGGCGGTGAAATAGTGGCATAAAATATATCAAAATGGGCCTAGATCATTACTTGGGGTTGTCTACTACACTACCCTAAAGCTAAAATTAACCATGCAAGCTCCCTACAAGCTCCCTAATTAACCCCTTCACTGCTGGGCATAATTTACGTGTGGTGCGCAGCAGCATTTAGCGGCCTTCTAATTACCAAAAAGCAACCCCAAAGCCATATAAGTCTGCTATTTCTGAACAAAGGGGATCCCAAAGAAGCATTTACAACCATTTGTGCCTTAATTGCAGAAGCTGTTTGTAAATAATTTCAGTGGGAAACCTAAAGTTTGTGACAAAATTTGTGAAAAATTGAACTTTTTTTTTATTTGATGACATTTGGCGGTGAAATGGTGGCATGAAATATACCAAAATGGACCTAGATCAATACTTTGGGTTGTCTTCTAAAAATATATATATATATGTCAAGGGATATTCAGGTTTTCCTGACAGATATCAGGGTTCCAATGTAACTAGCGCTAATTTTGAAAAAAAGGGGTTTGGAAATAGCAAAGTGCTACTTGTATTTATGGCCCTATAACTTGCAAAAAAAAAAGTAAAGAACGTGTAAACATTTGGTATTTCTAAACTCAGGATAAAATTTAGAAACTATTTAGCATAGGTGTTTTTTGGTGGTTGTAGATGTGTAACAGATTTTGGGGGTCAAAGTTAGAAAAAGTGTGTTTTTTTCAATTTTTTCCTCATATTTTATATTTTTTTTATAGGAAATTATAAGATATGATGAAAATAATGGTATCTTTAGAAAGTCCATTTAATGGCGAGTAAAACGGTATATAGTATGTGTGGCTACAGTAAATGTGTAAGAGGAAAATTACATCTAAACACAAACACTGCAGAAATGTAAAAATAGCCTTTGTCATTAAGGGTAAGAAAATTGAAAAATGGTCTGGTCATTAAGGGGTTAAACAACTTTCCAATTTACTTCTATTATTTAATTTGCTTCCTTCTCTTGATATCCTTTGCTGAAATGTTTATCTAGGCAAGCTCAGGGGCAGCAGATAAACTAGGTTCTAGCTGTTGATTGGTGGCTGCATATATATATATTGATTGTGATTGGCTCACCCATGTGTTCAGTTAGAAACCAGTAGTGCATTGCTGCTCCTTTAAAAAATGATTCCAAGAGAATGAAACAGATTAGATAATATAAGTAAATTAGAAAGTTGTTTAAAATTATATTCTCTATCTGAATCATGAAAGAATTTTTTTGGGTTTCATGTCCCTTTAAAATACCAAGGCCAAAGCAACTAGTTAGAGGCTTTATTCACATTAGAAGTACAGTAAATACCTTGTAATTAAAATATATTTGTTGTCTTGTTATAGAGAAGTCTATACATTTTATAAAATAAATTAACATCTTGTTTGCTGTAATTGGTTTTTCAATAGCCAAGCTCTACCGACCATCTGTGTCCTGTTTTTATTCATCCATAAAAGGCAGCATATTATGGCTAGATATAGAAATACCTACCAGGAGTTTCACTTTCCTCATTTGAAGGAACTATTCTTGGCTTGAATCCGCAGCTGACAAAGCTAGTCATGATTGTATTGTTAGTATGAAGTGCATAGTTTTTCTGTTCTTTTTGGTTAAAGACAATTAGTGGAATATATGTAGCAGGGTTAGCTTTAAGCCGTGTGCAGGAAGCTTTTTTAGAATTAGAAAATCTTTAATTGACAGTTATTTCACTATGCACAGCTGAGCCTTTTATATTAAAAGTTTAATGCCCCTTAAAAGGGTTGAACTCATACAATTGTGGCCCTGTCTGCTATCAGCCTTAGCAGGTGAGACTGCGTACGTACCATAGTGCTGTAGCCTCCATATAGTGGAAATGTGCTGGTAAATTGCTGTACAATAATGAAGCCACTGGCAGGGGTTTTGATTGAATTGCATTACCACTTTGTTTCAGAACATGACCAAAGATGGAACTAGAGTTTTAAAATCATGTTTACTATCTTTTGTGCTGATATTGTGGTAGTAGATACAATTAAACTATCAAATAGTATATATCAACAATCAATAACTGCATTGCAAAAAACATGCACAAAGATACATTTAATAATCTCATTTTGTTAGCAATTTTTCATAGATCTCCAGAGGCACACCCACTTTAAAGGGATAGAAAGGTAAAAAAAAAATAAACGTGCATGGGTGCATTTCAAATTGAAATTGAAGCATTTTTTAAATATACTTTCATTAGCGAAAATGCTTCTAGTAAAAGTTATTAAGTTTATTCAGTGGTATACGCACAAATGCTGGAAGGACCTGTGCACCAGTATTGAAACACTACACTTTCTTAGAGAGTCAACAATGGCTTGTATGACACAACTTATGTCTTCAGAAGTAATACCGACCACTGCCACCTCTCTAAGCAGGCATGGTGTTTGAATAATGGTGCAGGGGCACTCAGAGGATATGTGCATATGCTGTAGAAAGACAGTAGTAACTTTTACTACAAGCATTTTTGCTGATGAAAGTATATTGCAAAAATGCTTATATTTCAATTTTCTCTTGCAAGGTGTATCCAGTCCACGGATTCATCCTTTACTTGTGGGATATTCTCATTCCCTACAGGAAGTGGCAAAGATAGCACACAGCAAAGCTGTCCATATAGCTCCCCCTCTAGCTCCACCCCCCAGTCATTCTCTTTGCCGGCTCTAAGTACTAGGGTCTCTCTACGGGAGGGTAAAGTGAATGTGGTGTTAGAAGTTGTTTCTAACAAGAATATTAGCCAGGAAGTAGTTGTTCCTTCTCTGTGTCCTAATCCATCTTTGAAGAAGGAACGTCTATTACACAATCTTGATGTAGTTTGTGCTTTAAAGTTCTATTAACAAGCAACTAAGGATTTCAGACAAACATCTTCTTTGTTTGTTATCTATTCTGGTAAGAGGAGAGGTCAGAAAGCGACTGCTACCTCTCTTTCCTTTTGGCTGAAAAGCATCATCCGTTTGGCCTATGAGACTGCTGGCCAGCAGCCTCTTGAAAGAATTACTGCTCATTCTACCAGAGCAGTGGCTTCCACATGGGCTTTTAAAAATGAGGCTTCTGTTGAACAGATTTGTAAGGCAGCGACTTGGTCTTCACTGCATACTTTTGCCAAATTTTATAAATTCGATACTTTTGCTTCTTCGGAGGCTATTTTTGAGAGAGAGGTTTTGCAAGCAGTGGTGCCTTCCGTTTAAGGTACCTGTCTTGTTCCCTCCCTTCATCCGTGTCCTAAAGCTTTGGTATTGGTATCCCACAAGTAAAGGATGAATACGTGGACTGAATACACCTTGCAAGAGAAAACAGAATTTATGCTTACCTGATAAATTACTTTCTCTTGTGGTGTATCCAGTCCACGGCCCGCCCTGGCATTTAAGTCAGGTAGAATTTTTTTTGTTTAAACTACAGTCACCACTGCACCCTATGGTTTCTCCTTTTTCTTCCTAACCTTTGGTCGAATGACTGGGGGGTGGAGCTAGATGGGGAGCTATATGGACAGCTTTGCTGTGTGCTCTCTTTGCCACGTCCTGTAGGTAATGAGAATATCCTATAAAGTAAAGGATGAATCCGTGGACTGTATACACCGCAAGAGAAAGTAATTTATCATGTAAGCATAAATTCTGTTTTTTTTTGTCCTGAGTTTAGAAATACCCAATGTTTACATGTTCTCTGCTTTTTTTTTTTAAAGTTATATGGCATTAAATACAAGTAGAACTTTTCTATTTCCAAACCATTTCTTTTTTCAAAATTAGTGATAGTTACATTGGAACACTGATATCTGTCAGGAATCCCTGAATATCCCTTGACATGTATATATTTTTTTTTTAGTAGACAACCCAAAGGCCCATTTTGGTATATTTAAAAATCTGGAGACAAACTGGCTACCCCGGTCCGACACTATCTCCTTGGGTAACCCATGTAAACGGAAGACCTCCCGGGCAAAAATTGAAGCAAGCTCCTGAGCGGTAGGCAACTTCTTCAAGGGAATGCAATGTGACATTTTAGAAAAACGGTCAACCACCATAAGGATAACAGTATTGCCATTGGAAAACGGGGAGCTCGACAATGAAGTCCATGGAAAGATGTGTCCAAGGACGCTCGCCATTAGCAATAGGTTGAAGAAGACCCACAAGAAGACGTTGAGGAGTCTTATTCTGTGCAAAAACTGAGCTGGAGGCAACATACGCAGCAACATCAGAATGAAGACCTGGCCACCAGAATTGTCTAGTGACAGACCAAATCATTTGGTTATTGCCTGGGTGACCTGCGGCTTTAGGATATTGGTAAGTGTGCAAAAGTTTAGTTCGAAGATTCTCAGGAACAAAACACTTACCACTAGGTTTCTCAGGAGGTGCATTGGTTTGTGCATTCAGGATCTCCTCCCCCACGGGAGATATCAAATTAGTACATATGGTAGCCAAAATATGGTCAGGAGGTATAACTGGAGTAGGTACAGACTCCTCCTTGGACAGAGTGGAAAATTGTCGAGAGAGGGCATCAGCCCTAACATTCTTACTACCGGGCAGGTAGGAGACCACATAATTAAACCGAG
This sequence comes from Bombina bombina, assembly GCF_027579735.1. Lineage (NCBI taxonomy): Eukaryota > Metazoa > Chordata > Amphibia > Anura > Bombinatoridae > Bombina > Bombina bombina. The sequence goes on from NC_069504.1 coordinate 283,560,111, forward strand.
ACAAAAATAGCGCCCATCTGGCCTGTCAGGGAGACAAACGTTTTGCTTCAGATAGATAAGTTAAATTCTTGTGGTCAGTAAGAATGAGCACTGGCACGCTAGTACCCTCGAGAAGATGCCTCCATTCCTTAAGTGCCAAAATTATGGCCAGTAATTCCCTGTCGCCAATTTCATAATTGCACTCCGCTGGAGACAATTTCTTAGAGAAGGAACCATCAGGCGTAGGACGTTGAGACAAGAGGCCACCTACTCCAGTCTCAGACACATCGACCTCAAGAACGAAAGGCAGGACAGGATTAGGATGAGCCAAAACTGGAGCGGCAGCAAAGGCAGTCTTAAGACTATCAAAGGCCTTAATGGCAGTAGGTGACCAATGGAGTGGATCATTCTCTTTACGGGTCATGTCTGTGATAGGTTTGACCAAGGAAGAAAAGTTTTTAATAAACTTTCTATTGTAATTGCCGAACCCCAAAAAACGTTGAATAGACCTAAGATCAACTGGGCGAGGCCACTGCAGAACTGCAGATAACTTGTCAGGATCTATGGAGAACCCTGCAACGGAGATAACATAACCTAGGAAGGTTACTTGAGTCTGATGGAACTCACATTTCTCAAGTTTACAAAACAGGCCGTTCTCACGTAGTCTCTGAAGAACCTGTGTAACATCAGAACGATGAGCCTTAAGTGTGGGTGAGTGTATGAGGATGTCGTCCAAGTACACCACAACACACTGTTACAAAATATCTCGTAGGACATCATTAATACATTCCTGGAAAACAGCAGGAGCATTACATAGGCCAAAGGGCATTGCAAGATATTCATAATGCCCGCTTCTGGTGTTAAATGCGGTTTTCCATTCGTGGCCCTCCTTGATCCTAACGAGATTGTACGCTCCTCTCAAATCAAGTTTAGTAAAGACCGTAGCTCCCTTGGGGCGGTCAAAGAGTTCCGTAATGAGCGGAATAGGGTAAGCATTCTTAATGGTAAGATCATTAGGACCCCTATAATCAATTCATGGTCTTAACTCACCACCCTTTTTCTTCACAAAGAAGAAGCCAGCCCCTGCAGGAGAGCAGGATTTGCGGATGATCCCCCCGCGTCAGAGCATCGGCAACATACTCCTCCATAGCACAATTCTCTGCAACAGACAGAGGGTAAACCCGGCCCCGAGGAGGAATGGCTCCAGGTTGCAGGTCTATGGCACAATCGTAAGACCGGTGAGGAGGCAACGTACCGGCACGCACCTTGTCAAAAACGTCTAGGAACTCTCGGTACTCCTCTGGCAATTGAGATACCGAAGAAGTGCACAAGACTTTAACTGGTTTCCGAAGACAAGTGGAAATACATTGCGGAGACCACGACAAAATTTCGGACCTGCGCCAGTCGAGACTGGGATTGTGCTTTTGGAGCCACGGATAACCCAGAACAACCGTAAAATGCAGAGAGTTTATCACCTGGAACTGGAGCATTTTAAAATGGAGAGCCCCAACATGGATAACGGAGCAGTTTCGGGCGGAAGGGGCCTGCCATCAATGGCCTCAATAGCAAGTGGAACGGACCGAGGCAAAACAGGAATGGAGTGCTTTGATACAAAAGCACTGTCAATGAAATAGCCCGCAGCACCGGAGTCAACAAAAGCCTGGGTGACTATGGAGGAGACCACCCAGGAAAGGACAACCGTGACCAAAGGTTTCTCCTTTAGCGGTTCCGGGGACAAGGATAAACCACCCAAGGTCTGCCCCCAACAGGACCTTAGGTGTGAGCATTTCCCGGCCGCGTAGGACAAGACTTCAAAAGGTGGCCTTGTAACCCACAATAGAGGCAGAGCCCCTCCCTCCTCCTAAAGGCCCTCTCCGCCGCGGAGAGACGCGTGAATCCCAACTGCATTGGCTCAACAGTACCTGGTGTCTCTGGGCCAGGAGGCATGGGAGGAGAGGGAGGCATGGGTGGGAACGAACACGTAGGAGACAACGGAACAGGAGGCTTTCGCAAGCGCTCCTTGAAAGAGGGCCTCTCTCTGAGTCTGATGTCAATTAGGATCAAAAAAGACACCAATGCCTTGAGATCTTCTGGTAAATCTCTGGCAGCAACTTTGTCATTAATCACATCAGAGAGCCCATGAAAGAAGGCGGCAACAAGGGCTTCATTGTTCCAACCTACCTCTGCGGCAAGCGTACGGAACTCAATGGCATACTGAGCAACAGATCTTGTACCTTGCTGAATGGACATGAGTAGTTTACCAGCAGAGGAGGAGCGAGCCGGAACATCAAATACCCTTCGAAAGGAGGCCACAAATTCAGGGTAATTTGAAATCACAGGTTTATTAGTCTCCTACAAGGGATTAGCCCAGGCAAGAGCTGTGTCAGAGTAACGAGATGAGAAATCCCACCTTAGCTCTGTCAGAGGGAAACGCCTGAGGTAACATCTCAAAGTAAATACCCACCTGGTTCAAAAACCCACTGCACTGATTAGGATCGCCTCCATAACGCTGAGGTAGAGGTGCAGAACTGGACATGCTCCTGGTAGGACTTGGTGCAGCAACGGAAACAGGAGCAGCCATAACTTGCGGGACACTTTGGTCCAAATGTGCAGTGCAAGTCAGCAGGGTTTGCAGGGCTAGTGCAAATTGATCTAAGCGGTTATCCTGTTCATTCAACCTGGAAATTATGGCAGGTAAAGGTGGATTATTAGCACCATCAGGATTCATGGCCCTTGCGTAATGTCAGGGTGCCAGGAATCAGACTGAGACGAGAAGTGCAAAAATAATCACACCTTTATTAATAGCAAAAAATAATAAAAAGTCCACAAGTCAAATAACAAGCCAGGAATCAAAACAAGAGCTGGTAGTCAGACGAGCCGAGTCAGGAGCCAAAGCGAGTAGTCGGACGAGCCGGAATCAGGAACAAGGAGAACAGCAGAGTCCGGAACAAGCCAGGGATCAGGAACCAGGAGGGACGTCAGACAGCCAGGTAATACACAGGAGCTCTCACAAACAGGTCTGAGACAACGCAAGGGCAAAGCATACTGATCAGAGGCCTTTTAAATAATATGTGATGACATCACAATTCTGAGACTGCATCCTTTCTCACACGGATGATGTCCACCAGTCTGGCCATAAAAGGAAGTGCAGGAAATGAGCAGCATCACACAGTATGCACCAGAGTCAGCAAGAAAGGTGAGTAAAATGGCTGCCAGCAGCACATGGCAAACAAAACAGGGAAAAAACCCTGACAGATATATGCTAATCTTCCTTTGGGATTTTGAGCTTGGTATATACTGTATGCTTTGGAGCTATTAACCCCTTCAGGACCAGCAATGTACCCTGTACGTTGCTGGTCCTTCTATGGGAATTGCTATTTCCATTGACCAGCAGGAAGCAGGGAGTGTATAATAGCACTGGACCCACGCTATTATTAGCAAGAAAACCCTTAAAGGACAAGTAAATACAGTAGATTTGCATAATCAACAAATGCATGACAGAAAGACAATACAATAGCACTTAGTCTTAACTCCAAATGAGTAGTAGATTTCTTTCTGACAGTTATGTATATTTCTACTCCCCCTGTACCATGTGACAGTCATCAGCCAATCCCAAATGCATATACGTATGTTCTGTGAATTATTGCACATGCTCAGTAGGAGCTAAAAGTGTAAATATAAAAAGACTGTGCATATTTTGTTAATGGAAGTAAATTGGAAAGTTGTTTAAAATTGAACACTCTATCTGGATCATTAAAGTTTTATTTGACCTGAGTGTCCCTTTAACGACCAGAGACGTACAGGTACACTGTGATCGTTAAGGTGTTAACATTATTGCTCCCTTTTTTGTGTTGTCTTTTTCACGGATTTCACTGTATCATTTGCTTACCTGCACAAAAGGAAAAAAAAACAACAAAAAAAAACCTCATTATACTTTATATAACACTCAATGGTTGGCTATAACACATTTATTTTCTGGCATAATGTTTGAGAATCTCTAAGCTACAAAATGTCATTGTACAGTAGTATGTTGCTATTGCTGTCCTTCATCAGCGGTATTAAGTAGCACATTGTGTGGAAACTTGGATTAGTTTTCTTGTAGAATTTGGCAACAGCTAATGTAGAAATGGTAAACATGTTTGTGATAGTGATGTCTGGCACAAAAGGAATGCCTAGGGCCAAAAAAATAGTTTATACAAAGAAAATCAAGTAAGTAAAATCCATTGTTTTTTTGTTTTGTTTTACTCTTGGTAGTGTATAAAACTAATATATAGATGTCAAGCTTAGCCTTTATTTATTTTAAGCACAATACCAAAGATTGGTTAGGTTGTAGGTATTATAGGTTGAATGTTATTCCTGAAGTTTGAAATATTATTATTATTATTATTATTATTATCGGTTATTTGTAGAGCGCCAACAGATTCCGCAGCGCTATAAACAAAGGGGGAGTACAACAAAACAATTATAGGGTAGAGGGCCCTGCCAAGAGTTGCACTGTTGTAGTCAGCTCTTAAGAAGGTGATCTGCAAACAGCTGGACTTTTAGGCTTACATGCTAAGGGGGTTCAGGGGATAGCAATGGAGGAGAGGAACTGGTATAAAGAAAGGTTAGCGTAGGTTGTATGCGTCCCTGAACAGTAGAGTCTTTAGGGAGCACTTGAAGCTTTTAAAACTAGAAGAGAGTCTTGTGGAGTGAGGCAGAGAGTTCCACAAGATGGGAGCTAGTCTGGAGAAGTCCTGTAAACGGGAGTGTGATGAGGTGACAAGAGAGGAGGAGAGTAGGAGGTCGTGAGCAGAGCGAAGGGGACGGGAGGGACAGTATCTGGAGACAAGGTCTGAGATGTAGGGGTAGCAGTGCAGTTGAGGGCTTTGTATGTAAGAGTGAGAGTTTTGTGTTTGATCCTAGAGGCAAGAGGAAGCCAGTGAAGGGATTGGCAGAGAGGCGCAGCAGATGAAGAGCGACGTGTAAGGAAGATGAGTCTGGCAGAGGCATTCATTATGGATTGTAAAGGAGCTAGGCGGCAGGTGGGGAGACCAGAGAGGACAGAGTTGCAGTAATCAAGGCGGGAAAGAATGAGAGAGTGGATTAAAATCTTAGTTGTGTCTTGTGTAAGGAAGTGTCTAATTTTAGAGATGTTTTTAAGGTGGAAGCGGCAGGCTGTAGCCAAGGACTGAATGTGAGGAGTGAAGGAAAGATCTGAGTCAAATGTGACCCCGAAATAATTGTTTAGCTTAAAGAATACAATACAAAAAAAAATCTAAAGTGATGCAAAATAATCGTGCCTATGTAGTGATGATAGAAATTTCCTTTGCACACTTTTTTATTTTAAATTAGTGAACTTTTCAGTACAGAGGAGTTTCATCACTACTCATGTTCAGATGCCAAATATTTCTCACACTCTCATATATTCATGTATTAGAGTGGTATGTGGCATGTTGTTTCTATCACTATGTGAAGCCCCCAACACACAATTGTATCCTAAAATAATCTCTCAAGGAAATATGAACTATAGTTTTACTTTCTCGGGCAGGGTTGTCCAACCAAACACTATGGGCCATTATGTTACATTACCTGTAAAAAATACAGTTTAATCTGGGTGTGTGATCTGGATGAACAAGTGTAGTGTAACTGAAAGATTATTAAGAAAGAAAAACAAATTAAAACGTTTAAGCACTGTCTACATTTTCATTTTACCATGTTTCCTTTATTCTCACAATCAACTTGGAGTGCAAATAACTACTTCTATCTACTCTCAGGGCTAGTAGTCAAATGGTTTTTAGTTTCATAAAGCACTCACGTTTTAGCAATTATAAATAAGCAATGGTAAACAATACATGGCATCAGGCTGCAATCTCACTGGCATGAGCTTGGCAATTACAGTTTATGCTGGAATACTTTCTGATGCAAACATTTTCTGATATACTGCCCTTAGCATGATATACCCAACAAAGACTGGAATATATCAATAGCTGTAGTGCACTAATATTTCCGTAGGGATGATTTGAAGAACAAAAACATAATGCTTACAACTGTGGGTTATTAGCTATCAGCATCTGCTTTTTGAGGAGATAATCCTGCTTTTAGTTTGTTCACTGACGATAATTACGTGTATGTATGTTTATATATATATGTGTGTGTATGTGTGTATGTATATATATATATATATATATATATGTGTGTGTGTATATATTGTGTATATATATATATATATATATATATATGTATGTGTGTGTGTATGTATATGTATATATGTAGATATATATATATATATATATATATATATATATATATATATATATATGGTGTGGGTGTAAAGGTTTTCTGCTAGATATGAGTATATAGGTTCATATTCATACATTAATTTATACTTACACTGTATTTTGTTTGTTTATTCTTTCAGGCATCGTTGGCTACATTGTATAGCAGAAGAACCACCAACTACTCATCCCCCTACCGTTCATAAATTTGTCTGGGAGAACCATAAATTCAACTTGAGTGCCACTCCTGGACAATATGTACCATATCCCACCACTCGTAAGAAGATTGAAGAGTGGGTTCCACCCCAGACCTCTAACAAGTAGTATGTTGCACTAATCTTGAATAAAACGAGCACCACATTGTAAGATATGTTTTCTTCATTACTTAAAACGCGTTTAATAAAAATAAAACTTTTGAGAAACTCTGTCTGCAATAATATTGTTGTTAACAAGTGTTCCTTTCTACGTATAGCACGTATAGTGAGAACATATTCACCTATGCCTGTTTTCTATGTAAGCGGTTTGCATAATAGTAGTAAACACTGTTTAAAGGGACAGTCTACTTGATTTTTTTTTTTATTGTTTAGAAAGATAGATAAGACCTTTACTACCTATTTCATAACCAGCATTGTTCTATTAATATACTTTATAACCTCCATGATTGCCTGTTTCTAAGCTCTTGTAGGCTGCTTCTTACAACAGTGCTTTATTCTAGCTTTTTACAATCTTGCAATACAGCCAGACTGCTATAGTTCATGTGTGCCTTATAGATAACGTTGTGCTCACTCCCGTGGAGAATTATAATGGGCTGATAAGAACCAGCACTAAGTGGCTAAAATGCAAGATTGTAAAAAGCTAAAAAAAACAAAACTCTTAGATAAGGGGCTGTCTGCAGGGGCTTAGATACAGGTAATCATTGTGGTAAAAAGAATATTAATATAACAGTGTTGTTTATGCGAATTTGGGGAATTGGTAATAAAGGGATTATCTGGCTTTTTAAATAACAATTTTCAAGTAGACTGACCCTTTAATGAGCATACTAGGAGATACTCTGATCCCAAATGTTACCTGATGCTGGAGTCGAGATTCAAAATAAGTATATAGAGAATTTACTTCTGATTTGAAATAGGCCAACAAAATTTAATGATGCCAAAACTGGAAAATGTTTACAGTGTATTCATTCTGCTATATTTCTGGTGGTAACGTGCATGTTTGTGCATTCCCCAAAAATGCTAAACTAAACTGTCACATTACATACTAATCAAAGAAAGGACTAACATTTTGTTCCACATCCATAACCAAAGCAGAACTCTGCGGGGATATTTAAGAGTTCTGTAGGAACCTCCTCAATGAGATGAATATGGAGCCCTATTACAATATACAAGAACCAAAAAAAAAAAATCTTATTGGGCTTCCCTGACAAGCCGAGAGGTAAATGGCAGACCAGGTATGCTGAGAAGTGGTAATATTGTGACACTATCCCAACTTACTGGATAAGGCCCTAGGACATGACCTGTAAGTTTATGCAGAAATTAGTCGATAGTCCAGGTAAAAACTGGTATAGGGGCGCAGAAGCGTAATCCAAGAAAACAGTAAGGAACATGCCAAATGTCAGTACCGGTTGGATCAAAGTCACAGTCCAGGATCAGAATAAACAGAAAATCAATGCAAGATCACTGAGATAAAAAGCCCACAGCAGAAAACCTGAAACAAAATACAGAATATATATACTTGATCACAAATGTGTGCCAAGTACAGAAGTGCCACATCATAGACACCCATTTGTGCCTAAATTAGAACATGAGATGACACAAAATGTAAAAAAAAAATACCCGGAAGCAACAAAAAAGCAGATCATCTTGAGTTATGGCGAACACCTAGGGATGTATATTTAGTATTCGGGCTGATCCAAATGCCCGAGAAGCTGGCCGCAAACCAAATTCATCAATATTCAGAGCCAAAGTGTGAAAGTGCAACAGATCTTAATGTGTTGCACTTTCACAAGAATAAATCTAGCTGGAAAAATGGCTGAATGCAAACACCATCTTTGGTATTCGGATCAGCCTGAATACTCTGAATGGATATCCCTAATGAACATTACAGACACTGTTAAAAGGGCAGTAAAGGTAGAATTAAATGTTCATGAGTTAAGCATGCAATTTTGTTTTGTATGATGGGGAGAGTCCACAAGCCTTGATGTGTCGTATTGTATTCCCACCACTAGCATTAGGCACAAGAGCTTTTAATTCCTCCCACCTCCCTGTACTACTCAGTTTTGTTCTTTGCCTCCCAGGAGTGCATGTGAAGATATAGGTGTTCCAGTTAAACTTATCATGGGTGCTTGGACCTATGTGAGACCTATTACCCTTTTGGATGTTTTACTTTAGAAGATGGGGTACAGGAGTACTAGGTTATGTATCTCCCAATGGGATTTCTACCATAACTCCCCTCAGGTGTAACAGGGACATGTCCCTTAGCCTCCTGTGAGATTAAAAGTATTCCTCTTCCATATCTCTGCTGTTAACTTTATGGCACAGGATGTGTCTACTGGATATAGCTGCAGGTTTTTGCTGGTAAGCTCAGAGGAGGGGTGCTTCTCTCAGGTAAGTGTGAAAACAGCATTCACATAGCCCGCAGGCTATTTTAAGATACACTTCTTTGTATAGCATAGCCAGGGGACACATGCAGCACCTGCACACACTGCTAGCTTTATTGTGTTGGGACAATAAGTTTTACTCAAATGCATGTTTGTATGGGGATAAGTGAACCCTCATGACCCTTCTATTTAACTTTGCAGCTCAATTTTTGTTTGGTATCTTTATTTTTTAAATTTGCTGTATACATTTTTAAGTAGCCGGCAAACCACTCCATTTCTTTAGCACTTGTCAGTGGTTGATGTCGGTCAGTTCTCCTCCTCACAGAAATCTAAATTTTAAGTTTTGGCTGACATTTTGGCAATTTTGAGGGCTTGTTGGCTGGTTTCTTATATTAAGCAATTATCACTACGGGCTGTTTCTCGATGGATTTTGGTGCCAATTTTTCACTTGCCGGTCACCATTTTTTTGCCTACTGCGAAACTCTGAGGACTTTTACAGCGTTTCTCTGTACTAGGCAATATCCTTGCTACTGCAGCGGGTGAGTATACTAAACAGGAGCTGCTGAGTGGGCAATAATATTAAGAGTCGTGGGTGTCTATTTCTCCTTTCAAATCATAGTGTTTTCTTTCTGAAGTGCATACTGCCTGGTTATACTGTAGAAGATTTAAGCCTTGTATATGTTAATGCAAGTTTTATTTCATTTGTAAGCTTTTATTGCACATTTAACCCTTCTAGGGTTAACTGCTTCACTCACTGTGTTAATCAGTTTGTTTTACCCAGTTATGGAGTCTAATATATCAGTCCCCACTGTGTCATGGTCAGACCTATTATATGGGATCTATGGATCATATCCCTGATCAATTTTTGTGTGTCCTTTGCAAAGCTGTACCAGTTTGTCAACCTAATCAGTTATGCAATGGTTGTGCCTCTCAATTTATGCGTACTAATCAGCCTGCAGCCATTATTCCTACTAAGAATTTCTGTCTGTCTTGCTCTGGTATTCATTACTCATGGAGCTTCCACAGATTTTTCGCCCCAAATTTAAAAAATATTAACATTTTATGCTCCACTATGGTAGAGCTTCTGGCAAATATCCCTAGACCAATTAAAGGGACAGTATACACCGATTTCTCCAACATAGGTGTGTCCGGTCCACGGCGTCATCCTTACTTGTGGGATATTCTCTTCCCCAACAGGAAATGGCAAAGAGCCCAGCAAAGCTGGTCATATGATCCCTCCTAGGCTCCGCCTACCCCAGTCATTCTCTTTGCCGTTGCACAGGCAACATCTCCACGGAGATGGCTAAGAGTTTTTTGGTGTTTAAATGTAGTTTTATTCTTCAATCAAGTGTTTGTTATTTTAAAATAGTGCTGGTATGTACTATTTACTCTGAAACAGAAAAGAGAAGAAGATTTCTGTTTGTGAGAGGAAGATGATTTTAGCAGACGTTACTAAAATCGATTGCTGTTTCCACACAGGACTGTTGAGATGAAGTAACTTCAGTTGGGGGAAGCAGTTGGCAGATTTTTCTGCCTGAGGTATGATGGCCACATTTCTAACACGACTTGTTAATGCTGGAAGGCTGTCATTTTCCCTATGGGGACCGGTAAGCCATTTTCTTAGATTAAGTATAAGAATAAAGGCTTTATAAGGGCTTAATAAACTGGTAGACGATTTTCTGGGCTAAAACGATTACTTGCTAAGCATATTTGACAGATTATAGCGCTTTATAGTTATTATAATCTTGGGGATTGTTGTTAAAAAACGGCAGGCACTGTATGGACACCTTTTTCAGATGGGGGCCTTCTCTAGTCATAGGCAGAGCCTCATTTTCGCGCCACTAATGCGCAGTTGTTTTTGGAAGGCAAGGCATGCAGATGCATGTGTGAGGAGCTAGGATCCACTGAAAAAGCTTATAGAAGGTGTCATTTGGTATCGTATTCCCCTCTGGGCTTGGTTGGGTCTCAGCAAAGCAGATTCCTGGGACTGTAAAGGGGTTAAATGTGAAAACGGCTCCGGTTCCGTTATTTTAAGGGTTAAAGCTTCCAAATTTGGTGTGCAATAATTTTAAGGCTTTAAGACACTGTGGTGAAATTTTGGTGAATTTTGAACAATTGCTTCATACTTTTTCGCATTTTCAGTAATAAAGTGTGTTCTGTTTAAAATTTAAAGTGACAGTAACGGTTTTATTTTAAAACGTTTTTTGTGCTTTGTTGACAAGTTTAAGCCTGTTTAACATGTCTGAACCATCAGATAAACGATGTTCTATATGTATGAATGCCAATGTGTCTCCCCATTTAAATATATGTGATAATTGTGACATGGTGTCCAAACAAAGTAGGGACAATGATGCCACAGATAATAATAGTGCCCAAGATGATTCTTCAGATGAGGGGAGTAAGCATGGTACTGCATCACCCCCTTCTGTGTCTACACCAGTTTTGCCCACACAAGAGGCCCCTAGTACATCTAGTGCGCCAATACTTATTACTATGCAACAATTAACGGCTGTTATGGATAATTCTATTAAAAATATTTTATCTAAAATGCCTACTTATCAAAGAAAGCGCGATTGCTCTGTTTTAAACACTGAAGAGCAAGAGGACGCTGATGATAACGCTTCTGACATACCCTCACACCAATCTGAAGGGGCCAGGAGGGAGGTTTTGTCTGAGGGAGAAATTTCAGATTCAGGGAAAATTTCTCAACAAGCTGAACCTGATGTTGTAACATTTAAATTTAAATTAGAACATCTCCGCGCACTGCTTAAGGAGGTATTATCTACTCTGGATGATTGTGACAATTTGGTCATTCCAGAGAAATTATGTAAGATGGACAAGTTCCTAGAGGTTCCGGTGCCCCCCGATGTTTTTCCTATACCCAAGCGGGTGGCGGACATAGTAAACAAGGAATGGGAAAGGCCCGGCATACCTTTTGTGCCTCCCCCTATATTTAAGAAATTATTTCCTATAGTCAACCCCAGAAAGGACTTATGGCAGACAGTCCCTAAGGTCGAGGGGGCGGTCTCTACTCTAAACAAACGCACTACTATTCCCATAGAAGATAGTTGTGCTTTTAAAGATCCTATGGATAAAAAATTAGAGGGTTTGCTTAAAAGAATGTTTGTTCAGCAAGGTTACCTTCTTCAACCAATTTCATGCATTGTTCCTGTCACTACGGCAGCGTGTTTCTGGTTCGAAGAACTAGAAAAGTCGCTCGATAAGGAATCTTCATATGAGGAGATTATGGACAGAGTTCATGCACTTAAATTGGCTAACTCTTTTATTCTAGATGCCGCTTTGCAATTAGCGAGATTAGCGGCGAAAAATTCAGGGTTTGCTATCGTGGCGCGCAGAGCGCTCTGGCTAAAGTCTTGGTCAGCGGATGTGTCTTCCAAGACAAAATTGCTTAACATCCCTTTCAAGGGCAAAACACTGTTTGGTCCTGATTTGAAAGAGATTATTTCAGACATCACTGGAGGAAAGGGCCACGCCCTTCCTCAGGATAGGTCTTTTAAGGCTAGAAATAAGCCTAATTTTCGTCCCTTTCGCAGAAACGGACCAGCCTCTACTTCTACATCCTCTAAGCAAGAGGGTAATACTTCTCAACCCAAACCAGCCTGGAGACCGATGCAAGGCTGGAACAAGGGTAAGCAGGCCAAGAAGCCCGCCACTGCTACCAAAACAGCATGAAGGGATGGCCCCCGATCCGGGACCGGATCTGGTGGGGGGCAGACTTTCTCTCTTTGCTCAGGCCTGGGCAAGAGATGTTCAGGATCCTTGGGCACTAGAAATAGTTTCTCAAGGTTATCTCCTGGAATTCAAGGAACTACCCCCAAGGGGAAGGTTCCACAGGTCTCAATTATCTTCAAACCAAATAAAAAGACAGGCATTCTTACATTGTGTAGAAGACCTGTTAAGGATGGGAGTAATTCATCCAGTTCCAATAAGAGAACAAGGGATGGGGTTTTACTCCAACCTGTTCATAGTTCCCAAAAAAGAGGGAAAGTTCAGACCAATTCTAGATCTCAAGATCCTAAACAAATTTCTCAGGGTTCCATCATTCAAAATGGAAACCATTCGAACGATCCTTCCTACCATCCAGGAAGGTCAATTTATGACCACGGTGGATTTAAAGGATGCGTGCCTCCATATTCCTATCCACAAGGAACATCATCAGTTCCTAAGATTCGCTTTTCTGGACAAGCATTACCAGTTTGTGGCACTTCCTTTCGGATTAGCCACTGCTCCGAGAATTTTCACAAAGGTACTAGGGTCCCTTCTAGCGGTTCTAAGACCAAGGGGCATTGCAGTAGTACCGTACTTGGACGACATCCTGATTCAAGCGTCGTCTCTGTCAAAAGCAAAGGCTCATACGGACATCGTCCTAGCCTTTCTCAGATCTCACGGATGGAAAGTAAACATAGAAAAAAGCTCTCTTTCCCCGTCGACAAGAGTTCCCTTCTTGGGAACAATAATAGACTCCTTAGAAATGAGAATTTTTCTGACAGAGGTCAGAAAATCAAAACTTCTAAGCTCTTGTCAAGTTCTTCATTCTGTTCTTCGTCCTTCCATAGCGCAGTGCATGGAAGTAATAGGATTGATGGTTGCAGCAATGGACATAGTTCCTTTTGCACGAATTCATCTAAGACCATTACAACTGTGCATGCTCAGACAGTGGAATGGGGATTATACAGACTTGTCTCCGACGATTCAAGTAGATCAAAGGACCAGAGATTCACTCCGTTGGTGGCTGACCCCGGACAATCTGTCACAGGGAATGAGCTTCCGCAGACCAGAGTGGGTCATTGTCACGACCGACGCCAGTCTGGTGGGCTGGGGCGCGGTCTGGGAACCCCTGAAGGCTCAGGGTCTATGGTCTCGGGAAGAGTCTCTTCTCCCGATAAACATTCTGGAACTAAGAGCGATATTCAATGCTCTCAAAGCTTGGCCTCATCTAGCAAAGGCCAAATTCATAAGGTTTCAATCAGACAACATGACGACAGTTGCATATATCAACCATCAGGGGGGAACAAGGAGTTCCCTGGCGCTGGAGGAAGTGACCAAGATAATTCAATGGGCGGAGGATCACTCCTGCCACTTGTCTGCAATCCACATCCCAGGGGTGGAAAATTGGGAAGCGGATTTTCTGAGTCGTCAGACATTCCATCCGGGGGAGTGGGAACTCCACCCGGAAATCTTTGCCCAAATAACTCAATTATGGGGCATTCCAGACATGGATCTGATGGCGTCTCGTCAGAACTTCAAGGTTCCTTGTTACGGGTCCAGATCCAGGGATCCCAAGGCGACTCTAGTAGATGCACTAGTAGCACCTTGGACCTTCAACCTAGCTTATTTTTTCCCACCGTTTCCTCTCATTCCCAGGCTGGTAGCCAGGATCAACCAGGAGAGGGCTTCGGTGATCTTGATAGCTCCTGCGTGGCCACGCAGGACTTGGTATGCAGACCTGGTGAATATGTCATCGGCTCCACCATGGAAGCTACCTTTGAGACAGGACCTTCTTGTTCAAGGTCCATTCGAACATCCGAATCTGGTTTCTCTCCAACTGACTGCTTGGAGATTGAACGCTTGATTTTATCAAAGCGTGGGTTTTCAGATTCTGTAATAGATACTCTGATTCAGGCTAGAAAGCCTGTAACTAGAAAAATTTACCATAAGATATGGAAAAGATATATCTATTGGTGTGAATCTAAAGGATTCCCATGGAACAAGGTAAAAATTCCTAGGATTTTATCCTTTCTACAAGAGGGTTTGGAGAAGGGATTATCTGCTAGTTCTCTGAAGGGACAGATTTCTGCGTTATCTGTTCTACTTCACAAAAGGCTGGCAGCTGTGCCAGACGTTCAAGCGTTTGTTCAGGCTCTGGTTAGAATCAAGCCTGTTTACAGACCTTTGACTCCTCCCTGGAGTCTTAATCTAGTTCTTTCAGTTCTTCAAGGGGTTCCGTTTGAACCCTTACATTCCGTAGATATTAAGTTATTATCTTGGAAAGTTTTGTTTTTGGTTGCAATTTCTTCTGCTAGAAGAGTTTCTGAGTTATCTGCTCTGCAGTGTTCTCCGCCCTATCTGGTGTTCCATGCAGATAAGGTGGTTTTGCGTACTAAGCCTGGTTTTCTTCCGAAAGTTGTTTCCAACAAGAATATTAACCAGGAGATAGTTGTACCTTCTTTGTGCCCGAATCCTGTTTCAAAGAAGGAACGTTTGTTACACAATTTGGACGTAGTCCGTGCTCTAAAATTCTATTTAGAGGCCACTAAAGATTTCAGACAAACTTCTTCTTTGTTTGTTGTTTATTCTGGTAAAAGGAGAGGTCAAAAAGCAACTTCTACCTCTCTTTCTTTTTGGCTTAAAAGCATTATCCGTTTGGCTTATGAGACTGCCGGACGGCAGCCTCCTGAAAGAATCACAGCTCACTCCACTAGGGCTGTGGCTTTCACATGGGCCTTCAAGAACGAGGCTTCTGTTGACCAGATATGTAAGGCAGCGACTTGGTCTTCACTGCACACTTTTGCCAAATTTTACAAATTTGATACTTTTGCTTCTTCAGAGGCTATTTTTGGGAGAAAGGTTTTGCAAGCCGTGGTGCCTTCCATTTAGGTGACCTGATTTGCTCCCTCCCTTCATCCGTGTCCTAAAGCTTTGGTATTGGTTCCCACAAGTAAGGATGACGCCGTGGACCGGACACACCTTTGTTGGAGAAAACTGAATTTATGCTTACCTTATAAATTACTTTCTCCAACGGTGTGTCCGGTCCACGGCCCGCCCTGGTTTTTTTAATCAGGTCTGATGAATTATTTTCTCTAACTACAGTCACCACGGTATCATATGGTTTCTCCTATGCATATTTCCTCCTGTACGTCGGTCGAATGACTGGGGTAGGCGGAGCCTAGGAGGGATCATATGACCAGCTTTGCTGGGCTCTTTGCCATTTCCTGTTGGGGAAGAGAATATCCCACAAGTAAGGATGACGCCGTGGACCGGACACACCGTTGGAGAAAGTAATTTATCAGGTAAGCATAAATTCTGTTTTTCTTATAACTGCAGGTAATAGACACTACTATAAAGAATAATATGCACAGATACTGATCTAAAAATCCTATATAAAACCTTAAAAAAACTTACTTAGAAGCTTCAAGTTTATTACTGTTTAAAAGGTTACTGGAACACCCACTGCAAGTGGGAAATAGCAGACACTCTCCCTCCCCCTTGCTTTGCATATGAAAAGACCCTTTACACAAACAGAAGCAAGCTGGAGTAGGTATACGTCGGTATTCTCCTAAAACTTTGGGGCATGGTTAGTAGTCTGAAAATCAGCGCAATATTAATTAAAAATAAGCTGGACTATTCATTTAAAAAGCAAAAACTGGGCTATATAAATGGTTCATGCAAAGAAAAATCTAATATTTAATGTCTCTTTAAGCGTAAGCGAAAGTGTAGTAATATGGCTACACATTCTTTTGCAGATGTGCAGGTTCCATCTCAGGGTCAGGTACCTCTCCTCCATCTCAGGGTCAGGTACCTGAAATTCTTCAAGAATCTAATTCTGATAGTTCTGATATCTCATCAGAGGAGCTATCTGATGTTTAAACCATCTGTGGACAAGCCTATCAATGTCATTTTTAAGCCTACTCCAAAAGGTTTTTTTAGGTTCTTGATTTGGTCACTGAGATCATTACTAAGGAATGGAAAAGAAACCTGAAAACAGAATGAATTTAGAATTATGGGAATCTACTCCCAAGATTGATGGAGCTATATCTTCTTTGGCTAAATATACCACAGTCCCCTTAGAGGATAGTACCTCTTTCCGAGATCCAATGTATCACAAGTTGCCGTCTTTTCTCAGGAAATGGTTCCTTCAAGCAGGACTCCTTTTCAAGCCAGCATTTGCTATTTTGTGTGTTAATGTAATAACTGTAGTATGTCTGACTTTTACAGGTGAATGAACCACAACTGCAGAAGGATTGGAGGAAATGCAAAGTTAATAGTATTTTTATTTCAGTAACATATTTATAGTTATGAGTGTCTGCCCCTTTAAATGCTGTGGAGGATCAACTTAATCTATAGGGAGAAATTCAGTATTTCCTTATATATAAGGGAAACTTTCACTACAAACTCTCACCTCGATTACAAGTTGCGAGCTGACTGTAGCGCACGTGCAATATGGTTTTTCTTTAGGCTCCCTCAAGCATCTTTAGCCTCGCTAGCCTCACCAGGCCTTATGTTATTAAAGTGCCATAAAACATGTTGAGATCTGTGCATATCCTAAAAGGGCTAATTAAGTAAAAATAGTTTGCATAAAAATGTTTGGGAAGAATTTTTAATTTTTTTTTAAAAATAAGCAAAAATACTTAAAATAGCCATGCTGTCTGGACACTGTGCTCCACCCCTCTTATCAGTGTTTAGACACAGGCATTGTATTTCAACTGAGTTCACATCTTCTAGACATGATCCATCAGATAATCCCTATTCATTTGTGCATTTTACCAAAACAACAATGGATATAGCTACAGCCATAAAAGGAACTGTGTGGGGGGAGTTAGAGTTGTTCAATTTAGAAACTTAAAAGAAAGGGTTAATGGCGAGGCACTGCAGTATATATTTGCAGTTAGCCCTCAGTTTACACCGGGATTAGGTTCCAGGAGGAATGGTTGTAAATCGAAACCGTTGTAAATTGAAACCCAGTTTATAATGTAAGTCAATGGGAAGAGATGGAGTTAGGTTCCAGGCCCCTCTCAAAATTGTCATAAGTAACACCTAAATACATTATTTTTAAGGCTTTGAAATGAAGACTTTAAATGCTAAACAGCATTATAAACCTAATAATATAGATAGTATCATCATCAAACTAAGTTTAATGAACAAAAACAATTGCTAAACATCACCTAATAAAATAATCACACACAGACTGCATCATCATCAAACTAAGTTTAATAAACAAAAACGTTTTTTTACTTGCATTTTTCTGCAATCAGTTCTCTGCATTGTTTGCATGTTAGAGAATATTGGTTCTGCACCTATTCTATGCATTTCAATCTGCAGTGATTAATAAGCAGTTAGGCATCCTCACCTGAAGCTAGGAGGATAATAGGGAAGTGCCTGCTAAATTTTGCTCGATAGATCTGGTCTGATCTGTGTACACAGATCAATTTAAGGCTGTTAAGTTGCATAACTTTGCTGCAAAACAAGCGGACACCTCCACCTACTGGCTATTTTAATTAGTGCACTTCACTTTCCAAAAGCTTTTCAATAGCAGTCACATGACTGAAAAAAAGGTTGTTTTTCTGAAACGGCGCAAATTGAACCAGTGTAAACCGAGGGCCACCTGTAATGTACATATGTGTATATTTGTCTCTATCTCAACTTGTTTTATGTCCCTTTAAAATACTATTTAATAACATAAGGACTGGTGAGGCTAGCGAGGCTGAAGACGCTCGAGGTAGCCTAAAGAAAAAACATATTGCACGTGCGCTACAGTCAGCTCGCAACTTGTAATCTAGGCGTATTGTAGTAGAAGTTCATACAAATATTCAATATATGTGATAATGTAAGTAGTTCGGTTTCAAGACAAAATAGGGCTATACATAAGCAGTTACTTAGTTCATTAGAGATAAGCACAAATAACATGTACTAACCTCAACTGAGAAGCAGTTGATTCAATTCTGGATTTGCTGCTAAACAGAGACAATCTGAAGCTTTTTAAAAGATATCCTCACTGGAAAAGGAGCCAGCTGCATGTATGGCTGTTTTGATTAGTGGGTTAATGAGACTCTGATACGCATTGAAGGACAATGGTGGTGCATGAGATATTTAAAGAATGTTACAGCTTCCAGGTTCACAACCCTCACTGAAACAGCAGTTTAGTATGACATACAGTCCTAGTTACTGAAGAGTCAATAAATCTCTCTTTGTTCAACAGTTGTATAGTGCTTGAAACAATACCAAGCAATCTCAGGTAGTGGTAGAGATGTATTTGAAGGTACTATTATGTCACTACCTGGGTGGGATTAACAAAGAAATCTAAAATTATTAAAGGGCCATTACATATATAACAGTGCTGCAGATTTATGGTGTGATTCTTTATCTCAGTTGGCTGCTAATCCAACAAAATTGTATCAAGGCCTAAAAGATGTCTAACTCATTTGTGACACGGTCATGGACATTATCAAAATTAATATTAAAAATATGTCCTTTGCAGTCCTGACAAGTGCTTTGTGGCTAAAGTCTTAATCAGCTGATATGGTCTGTTTGGCTCTGGTTTGGACTTGGTTATCTCAACTGTTACTGGCAGGATAAAAAATCTAGAGGAAAGAATAGACCGGCAAATCGTTTTTGTTCCTCTAGAGATCAGAAGTCCTCTTCTTCTTAAAAGACAGAATCTTCCAAACCTGCCTGAAACCAGGGTCATCCTGGGCCTAGGCTATGCTGAACAAAAAGTCCAATACCGATCCAAATTGAGTCTTTTTCAGGAGACTTGGTTTCGTTCAGGACAGGACCCTTGGGATTAAACAACATATTCTAGGATTACAGGAAAGGTTTCTGATCCAGGCCTCCCCCTAGGATGATTCCTTCTGTTTCTTGTCCCCAAAAATCCTTTGAATACGGTTGCCTTCATTCTGTGTGTTCAGGATCTGGAGAATATGGGAGTGATTCATCCGGTTCCTGTTTCAGAACAGGGACATGGTTTTTACTTCAACCTCTTTGTTATCAAGAGGGAAGGAACTTTCAGACCCATATTGAATTTGAAAACTTTAAACAATTTGCACATTTTTGCACTTGATCCAACAGGGTCAATTTATGTCCACATTAGACTTCAAAGACGCATATCTCAATTCCTCAGATTTGACTTCCTCAACAAGCATTTGGTCTCGCCACAGCTCCCTCCATCTTCGCAAAAGTTTTTGGGAGCATTGTTTGCTTTTATCAGAACTCTGGACAACATCTTATTTAATGCTCCTTCCCTGTCTCAGACGGAGACTCATACTAACAGATTTCTATCCTTCCTAAAGGATCATGGATGTCTTTTCTGGGAGTCTCCATAGATTGTGTCCATGCGCCTGTCTGTAACCGACACTCGCAGACTGAAACTTCAGAAAGCATGTTCTCTTCTTCAATGTACCGCTTATCCAACTTTGGCACAGTGCATGGAAGTGGTGGGCCTAATGGTAGTTGCATTGGACACAGAACCGTTTGCTCGTTTTCATTTACATCCTCTTCAACTGTCTATGCTCAGACAGTAAACAAGGAATTATCTGCAGTTGGATCAACAAATTGTTCCAGATTCTTCAGTAAAACATTCTTTATCCTGGTGGATAGACAATTCTTTGATCCTTGGGTCGTTTTCTTTGCCCTTCATGGGTTATAGTGACCACAAATGCCAGTCTTTCTGGATGGGGCGCTGGGAGTTTAGAAGAGCGCAATGCTTTGGCTTCTTAGCTTAAACAGGTGATTCAAAGGGCTTACTTGGTGGTGGGAAAGTCTCCCCAGAAACTCATCACAGCTCATTCCACTAGATCAGTTGCTTCTTCATGGGCTTTCAAAAATGATGCATCATTGGAACAGATTTGCATATCCGCAAAATACTCTACATACATTTACTATTTTTGGCAAATAGGAACTGCTTAGTTTTTGTCCCACCCTTTCCTTGTCGTGGACTCCACAGCTTTGGTATCAAATCCCACATGTTAAGGCTTGTGGACTCTCACCATCATACGAAAGAAAACAAAATTTAATCTTACCTTACAAAAAAATATTTCAAGATGGTGAGAGTCCACAAAACCCCACCCTATTTAATTTATTTTTTGAAGGCAGTATTTTATTATTTTCACCTCTATAGACCGTGCTTTGTCTTTCCTACCTCTTTGTCTCCTTTTTCTCTGCTTGGCTATATGTTAAATTGAGTAGCACACGAAGGTGGGAGGGATATAAAGCTCTTGTTGTTTGGTATTTTTTGCCTCCTCCTGATAGCGGGAATTCAATTTCACACATCAAGACGTTTGGACTCTCCCCTTCCTGAAAGAAAATAATTTATCAGGTAAGCATAATTTTTTTCCCCATTTCTAATTTATCAGATTTGCTTTGTTCTTTTAGTATTTTTTGTTGAAGAGTAAATCTAGGTAGGCTGATTGGATTTTAGGAGCATAGGCGGCTGCAGAAATTTTTCCTGGGCAGGGAAAAAAAATAAAATACCCTGAGCACAATAATATGAGTGGTAATGTGAAGCAGATGTTATACACATGAGTTGCATATCATTTTTAACATGGTAGCTCATTGGCATAGAAGAGTGACTCAAGTGAGTGCTTATGATTATTTATGCTTAGATATATGGTGCAGATTAACGAATATGATTTGAAAATCTAGGAGCCAGTATATATATATATATATATATATATATATATATGCACATACACACACACAAACAGGCGAGCTGACAAGTTGGGCAATTTGGCCCTTCTGCGAGAGCCCGGCATCTTAGAGGGCCCACCACTGTGGTCATGAAGTGGAAGAAAGGAGGCAAGTCCTGTCCTGGCTGGCAGGCAGCTGATACATCGCAGCCCTGGCAATATGTGGACCGGGTGTGGATGACTCCGGTCTACATATTAATCACCTCCAGCTCCACCTATGCACCATGTGCAGCATCCAATTTTGACTGCACAGTTGCTAAAACCAGTGGTGGCAGCAGGCAGGGTGGCGTGGTGAGGTGAGGGAGAGAGGCAAAGGCAGCCCCACCATCTGTATCTGCCAGAGATGACTCAAGTCGTACAACTGTTTTTTGCAAAGTAACTAATAGAAAAGCAGCCAGCATCCACTGACCGAGTGAAAATGCTACACTCAGTGAGACTGAGGTGTTACTAGGTACTCAGCAGGCTCCACCTAGGTTAACTTTCTGCATTACTGTAAAAAAAGATCCTCCTGTGTGGCTCAAAGCAGGATAACTGAATGTGCACAGACTGTGGGTCAGTTTGTAAATATATATCAGGAAATATGCCTGATGGCACTGTGAAAACATAAACACGACTTCTTGCTTGGAGTATCTAAAGCTGTCTATACCCCCAAGGTGGATCTCTCACCTAAGATGGTGAGAGCTCTGCCTTGGAGGTATGTAACAGCTTAGAAGCTTCAAGCAAGAATCATCTGTTTGTTTTCAATGTTCTATCATACACTTTACATTCCTATTACAATTATCACAGTTTATAAATCGACCCACAGTGCTCATTCAGTTATCCTTTCAAGCTTTGCCACAGGAGGATCTTTGTTACCGAGGTCTTGCTGGAGCCTGCTGAGTATAACACTGTCTGCATCCCATTACATATGTATCTGGTGGTACCTGCAAGATATGACACTTCTGTCACTGTGTGTCCATAGATATTAGTGCTGCTGCTAAATATATATTTGTATAAATTAACCACTGTTAGTAATGTGCCCTTAGTGATCAGCTAGTCCTTCCCACAACTCTCTTGATGTTTGTCTCCTCTGGCCTATCCAATCCCTCCCACCAGGCCAATATCTATCAGTATTTTCTAAAGAAATAAAAGGGACATAAACCATTTTTTTCCTTTCATGACATTAAGACATAACCAGGGCCACCATCAGGGGGTGACAGGGGTGACTCCTGTCAGGGGCCCAATGGGCCAGGGGGGCCCCATGAGGCAAGAACTAAAAAAAAAAAAAAATTAAAATTTTGGCAGCCACCAGTGGGTACTACAGCAGAGGACTAATTGAGCATGGGACATGTTATTACAAGGAGTAAAGTATTAGCATTTGAGAGGATTTCTGAGTATACACTAAACCACTATGCACAGGGTGAGACAGACTTGGCACTTTGTTCGTACAGTGTGTGCTTGAGTCAGACGGAAGATCACTTTCATTTGCAGATGAGGTAGGACTTACTTAGCAAATGTTTTTTTATTTCTTTGTGCAATTTCAGATTGTGACTTCAGTGTGTTAGTAGTTGAATGGTGGGGTCAGGGGTCCATAATTATTTTTTTTAGCAGCAGTGTATTTAGAATTATTTGACAATGTTGTAGAAATTCTATATTTAAAACCATGCAGAAATGTTTCCTCCTCAATAAATAAATGGTAGGTGCCCTTTTGGCAGATATGTATATATATATATATATATATATATATATATATATATATATATATTAAATTCCAATTTACTGCCCCTTTATGCAAGGACTTTCCAGATGCAAGGAGGCATTTTATCTAAGATTTTTACATCTGCATAAAATGTTATACTCTCAGACTAAGATTGCTCAGTGTTTGAAATGAGACAGGTTAACTTAAAACTGTTCAGTTTACACTACAGCTGACTTAATTTTGAAATACATACCAACAAGCCTAAATCCTGCATTTAACCAGATCTAATGGTATGAGTACCACAGCTTATGGTTTCACCAAGACTAAATAGAGTACAGCATTTTCAAAATCCATAAGTACAGCTGACAGATGGTAATATTTGTACACTATATTTGAAGTGGTGCTCTTGGTTGGGGAAAATGGGGAAAAAACAAACAAACATATGTCAACCTTTTAAAAGTACTTTTCTTCATCTAGCCATCTACCCAGATCATTAATGTACAATTTTGAATTCACTGAATTATTTTTGTTTACACATTTACAAATATGATTCTTTAAAAAGTGATCTCTTAATTTCTGCAATTTTTTACCATGCATGTCACACACTGTTGATTTAGGGGATGCAAGTAAATGTTTCATCCTGTGAGTGTTTCTGTGGGTGTCTGTGTTTATGTCTTTGTGCTTTGGTTTGTGTGTCTATGAGTGTGCATGCATTTTTTTCTGTGGGTCTCTCTGTGAGGGTGGGTGTGTATGTCTTTGTGCATTTTCTGTGGATGTCTGTGAGGGTGTGTGCATATGTCTTTGAGCTTTTTCTATGGGTGTCTCTGCGAGGGTGTGTGTATCTTTGCCTTTGTGTATTTTCTCTGCATGCCTCTGTAAGGGTGGGTGTGTATGTCTGTGTTTTCTGTGGATGTCTCTGTGAGGGTGTGTGTATGTATGTATGTCTGTGTTTTCTGTGGATGTTTCTGTGAGGGCGTGTGTTTTCTGTGGGTGTCTCTGAGAGTGTGTGTATGTCTTTGTGTAATTTCTGTGGATGTCTCAATGAGGGTGCTTGTATGTATGTCTTTCTGTGTTTTATGTGGTTGTCTCTGTGTGTGTGTGTGTGTATGACTTTGTGTGTTTTCTGTGGGTGTCTCTGTGTGTGTGTGTATGTCTTTGTGTGTTTTCTGAGGCTGTCTCTGTCGGTGTTTCCTTGGGTGTATGTGCAAGTTTGAGTTTGTGTGTGTGTCCATTGTCTGTTCCTTTTTAGGACATTTTGACCTTACTACTGATTATTCACATCTTTCTACAGACTTTGAGACTAATGAGACCTTTATGGAAGTCACCAATCCACCATTTAACCTTTAAATTATTGTTTAGGCAGTTCAGGGCCCTTCCTGTCAGCCATTGCATGCTGTTGTCATCATTTAGTTGGCATCTTCCTTTACAAAAAATGTATGTTACTACCTTTACAACATTTGCACGTTTAAATAGACACTTAAGAATAAAGTGCATATATGTTTTTTTTTTTTTTTTTCCTTTTTAAATCTTTTTATTGAGGAATATGCATAACAACAAATATTACAACACAAATGTCCAGGAACTATACATGTATACATACAATACTTTTGTTGTAGCCACATCGTGGGTATATACATTATTGGTGAACTAAAACATCTGGAATGAGCATATCAGATTTAAAATATAATGACATTTACATAAACCTCATTTTCAGTTATTATGAACAAACCTAAATATAGGGACCAGGGTAATATTCCAGTCCCATACATGAACTCAACTTTCTATAGACTTCATAGAGTCAGTTCGGAAATGCCTTTCAACACACTTCTACTAGTGACCCTAATGCAGATTCCCAGGCGGGGGAGACCTCCCTTGAGAGGGTGGAGAGGGGGGGGAGAGAGATCGGGTTAGGGCAGAGCATATTATAGGAGGGGGGGGGGTAGAGGGGAGGGGGGAGCGGGAAAGGGGAGAGGAGGAGGGTGGTCAGACTTTGACAATAGATTCAGAAAGGCGGGAGTCATCAATTGCCTACCACATTATAACTAGGTATGAGAAATAAAATGCGTTAAAGTGGGTGGTCGGGGATTGTCTCATGTCTACATATTTAACTATGATTTCCCTGGTAAGTAAACCAAGGCTCCCAAATCTGCCAATATAGCTCTTCTTTATCCATATTAAAATAGAAACTTTGTTCCATTTTGGCGTACATCTGTATTATAGATGTAACAGTTGAAATATCTGGAGGGATGGCCTGCTTCCAGGCCCTTGCTATTGCCAGTTTCATGGCCGCTAGGACAAAGATGATCAGTTTGGAAACATGGGCTGGAACGTTTCTTGGAAAGATGTGCAGAAGAGCTATTACAGGGGTGAGTGGGATAGAGAGCCCTAGGTTGGTGCATAGGTTAGCTATCTGACCCCACATGGGTGCAAGTGTTGGGCAGTCCCACCATACATGTATATCTGAGCCTCTTTGCATGCATTCTCTCCAGCACATAGGAGACGTTGTAGGAAACATTTGTGACAGTCTCGAGGGGGTGTAGTACCATTTCAGAAATAGCTTCATGTAGGCCTCCAAGGTGTTTGCACAGTGAACCGTCTTTTTAGTTAACGTCATAGCTGTGCGTAGGTCCTTATCTGTAATTGGTCTGGATAGGTCTCCCTCCCAGGCCCTTAGTTGCCAGGGTCTGTCTCTGTTAGTGGACATCTGTAGGAGGTCATAGTGAAACGATATGAGTCTAGGAGTCTTGATAGGAAGCTGCCACAGTTTTTCCCAGTTAGTCAGGGGTCTATTTAGGGTCTTGGTGAATCCCCAGGATGTCATAAAAGTGTAAAGTCTCGAGTATTCAAAAGAAACCCAAAGAGGGGGTTCTGGGATAATTGTTCCGATAGTATGTGGAGTGAGTAGAGTACCGGCGGGGTATAGGTGGGAAATCGAATGCAGGCCCCACTCACACCAATGTAGGACATGTGTGTCAGGTAGAGCTGTCAGCAAAGCTGACAGGGAATGAATGGGGGACGGATGCGGGGCAATGTCGCGTAGGTTTCTAAGGTGATGCCAAACTTTTAGAGTATCTCTAACAATGGCGTTTTTTAGTCCCAGATCATCTAGGCAGTGGCTAGGGATCCAGGGTAGGTCCGCTAGTTCTAAGCCCAAAGGGAGGGCTAGTGCCTCTATATTTTTCCATCCCTGCGGTTCTCCTTTGTTCGCCCATGCCATGATATGTGATAACCTGGTTGCTTCATAGTAGCCACGTATACTAGGCATTGCAACCCCTCCATATTCATATTTTTTTTGAAGTATTTTCGCCGCAATCCGAGGCTTAGATTTGCCCCAAATATAGCGTTGTCCAAGAGATTGGAGCTTGTCTATTAAAGCATTGGGGACATTTAGTGGGATGCAACGAAAGTAATATAGGATTTTAGGCAAGATCGTCATCTTAAAAGATGCAATACGACCCAGCCACGAAATCTCTTTAAGACTCCAGGAAGAGGTAAGCTCGGTGACCACTCTAATGAGATCTGTGTAGTTAACATTGATCACCATTTTCGGATCCGGACCAAGTTGTACCCCCAGGTGTCGAATAGTGGTTTGTGACCATCGGAAGGAGTATGATGTTTGCAATACATCCAATTCAAAGGTTGGAATGCATACCGGTAGAGCCTCCGTTTTGGAGACGTTAACCTTATAGTAGCTGTGAGCTCCAAACTCGGCGACAATATCAAAAAGTGCCGGCAAGGAGCCTATTGGATTCGTTAGGAATAGTGTCACATCATCCGCGTACAATGCTATCTTCACAGCCTCCCTGCCAAGTTGGACACCTCTGATTGCGCGTGATTGCCTAATAGCCTGAGCCAAAGGTTCAATGGCCATGGAGAAAATTAAGGGTGACAGAGGGCATCCTTGCCTAGTGCCATTAGTAATATGAATGGTCGGAGAGGCAAATCCCAGACCTCTAACCGTTGCAGAGGGGTAAGAATATAGGGCTTGTATTGCCGTGATCACTACGTTAGGTATGCCAAATTGGGCGAGCGTGTGCCACAAGTATTCCCATCTGACCCTGTCAAACGCTTTCTCTGCGTCTAGTGACAGGGCCAGCATGGGTAACCTCAGCCGGGATGACTCTGTAAGTATGTTCAACATTTTCCGAGAGTTGTCTGGGCCTTCCCTACCGAACGTGAACCCGACCTGGTCCGTATGGATCACCTTTGGGAGTAAGCTATTAAGGCGGTTAGCCCATAGTTTCGCATAAAGTTTAACATCCCCATTTATTAATGAGATTGGTCTATAACTCGTACATAACGAGGGGTCTTTGTCCGGTTTAGGAATGGGCAGGATCACTGCCTGTAAAAATTCTTTATGAAATGAACCTGTCTCTCGGGCTTCACAAAAGACCCTCAGGAGGATCTTGTTTAGTTCTGTTTTGAACAGTTTGTAAAAGGCTGCCGGGAAGCCATCAGGACCTGGAGCTTTGTTATTCTGAGTATGCTTAATGGCTAGGTTAAGTTCCGTGAGGGAGAATGGGGCTTTGAGTGCCTCTCTATCATCCTCTGGGAGAGTTGGCAAACCTAGGCTCTGCAGAAAGTCTATAACCTCCTGTGCGGAGGATTCCTTGTTAGCCATTGAAGGCTTAAGATGATATAGGTCAGAGTAGTAGGACGCAAACGTCTCTCCAATTTCTTTGGGTGAGGAGACCGAGGTAGTGTCTCTTTTGAGTGACAGAATTCTAGCTGCCGCTGTTCTGCCTTTTAATTTGTGAGCAAGAAGGGTCGAGGCCTTGTTGCTTTGACAGTACATCAGCTGTCGGAATCGGGCATAGGAGTCTTTAACTCTCTGCAGTTCCCTATCCGCCAGTTGTGCTCTTAGTTCCCCAATTTTATCAGCTAGATCTGTAGTTGGAGAATTTTTATTCTCTTGTTCTGCAGAGCGTAGCTCAACCAAGAGGAGACCCAGAGGTAGACCAGCTTGGCGTCTTAATATTGCCTTTCTTCTAATACATATCCCTCTTATGTATGCTTTCAGCGCAGCCCACACTGTTTGAGGGGACATATCTGGGGTCTCATTTATTCTCAAGAACTCTATAATAGAGGCTTGAAGTGAGGCTCTAAAGGTTTTATCTTGGAGCATTTGTTTCGGGAGTTTCCAACTAGGTCTAGATTCTGTGGTGAAATCTGTAGAGAGGGTAAACGTAAGAATGTCATGGTCCGACCAAGGGCAAACCCTAATATGTGACGTTAAGACTCTATTCAAGGTCCACGAGTCAGTGAAGAAATGATCAAGTCTGGAGTATGAATTATGGGGTTTGGAGAAGTATGTATAGTCTCTGTCATCGTGGTGGAGCGCCCTCCATATGTCGTATAGATTATGCTGGATAATGTATTGTCGAAATTTATTAGCAGTGGTTATAGAGTATGCATCAATTTTTTTCCCTTTCTGAACTTTCTTATCCAGTAGGGGATCCCAAATCATATTAAAGTCGCCCCCTAGGATTGTCGTTCCCGTCCTGTGTTTCTCAATTTTAACCAGTATCCCTTTCAAGAATTTAGATTGTAATTGGTTTGGGGCGTATATATTGGCAAGAGTAAACAGGATACCATTTAACTTGCAGTTAAGCAATATGAATCGTCCCTGGTTATCTTTCTCTGCATGGATATGTTCGAAATGTAGGGATTTATGTATGGCAATTGCTACACCTCTGGTTTTCTCAGTATGGGAGGCTAGGACCACTATAGGATATTCAGGGGTTCTGTATGGGTTCTGGGTTGTCGCAAGCCAATGAGTCTCTTGCAGAAATACAACTTGGACTTTCAGAGACCTCATGATATTGGTAAGCATGCTTCTCTTTTCTTGTGAATTAAGTCCTTTGACATTTAAGGTTGCAAAGGAAATACTATTAGAAGTCGCCGCCATCTTTAAGTTTAGGAAGGGTAAGGGGGGGGGGGGGTAGGCAATAAGGGACAAGGAAAAGGAGAGGAATTAGGAATGTAACTCACCCCGCCTGGGTCTGCGCACCTAAATATGGCACTTGATGAGCCCTAAGTTCAGCGTTCGTATTAGTGGACAATAACAACACCTGGGGTGTAATGAGAGAAAAGTAAAAGAGAGAACGTGAAAATGTTAAACAAATGAACTGGACAAACAACTGTTGAACACAGACAGTACAAAGTAAGACTATAGGTTTGAGCCAATCGTAATTGTGTGAATTAGGTGAGATTTAAAGACTGTAGCCAGTATGGTGAACCACTGGATCACCAAGAGGAGAAGTGTGTTTGAATACAAAACTGACTTCTCCAGTCCCCGTACAAGGGGATAGCACAAATAAATTTGCGTATATGGGGGGGGGGGGGGGTAGTACAAGTATGTAACTTGTGGATGTAGATTGACTGTCATTGGGGGAGTATGAACAAAAAGAACAAACCATTGTCTTTACAACAGACTGAATAGCATATTACCTATCTACTAACATAGTGATAGATATCATTAGTGTTATGAAATGGACCAAGGTCTCTACTATCCCTAGGAATAATTCAATTTAGTAACAAGTAAATGTTCAAGGGAGGTCTAGCTACCTGGATAGTACAATGGGGTAGGGAGCACCCTTGAGTCCTAACCGCGAGGAGATAATTACTTAGGAAATCAGGTATCTCTGGGCAAGCAGCCCCTCCTTCACGGGGAATCCCGGGTCGCCCCACACCATTTAGATAATGAACAATTAACACATGATAAATATATTCAACAAGATATACATTTTGCTCAATTTCAGATGTAGAAACAGTATGGTAACAGGAGCGGTTAGGTGTAAAGACCAGAGCTATCTATCTCTCATTTAGTAGGCTTTTGGAGTCCAGGAGTGAATTCTAGGGCACTAGCTCGGATTCTTGTGACCTGCGGGGTGTCGGTACGACTAGGTTTCTGCGATGATTGAGCCGTGCTCGTGGTTTCAGAGCAGTCTCTAGAGGTCAAAAAATCTGCTTCTGATCGGGGTTTAGCTGAAGTTAGGCCCCAGCTTTGTAGCAGGTCAAACCCTTCTTTAGGGGTAAAAATTGTGTGAGTCTCACCATTCTTAGTAACTATGAGCCTTGTTGGGTATCCCCATCTATATCTGACATTATCCGCTCTTAGGATTTGAGTAATATTCCTGAAGGATCTCCTTTTCTGCAAGGTGTAACTAGAGATGTCCGGGAACACAGTAATTTGGAGGAATTTATCCGGGAGTTGAGGTTTGTTAACCAGCTCTCTCAGTATCTTCTCTTTATGGGTGAAGAAATGGATCCTAGCTAGGACATCCCTGGGCTTGTCTTGGGAAACAGATCTAGGCCGTGCTACTCTGTGGACTCTGTCTAACAAGAGACCAGGCGGATCCAAAGAAGGTAGTAAGATATTACAAAACTCCAAAACATAAGACTCCAGTTCTTGGGGGCCGATTTCCTCTGATATTCCACGAAATCTCAGATTATTTCGTCTGGAGCGGTCCTCCATATCGGCTAGTTTTAACTCCAGATCAGATATCTGTATCGCTAGGTTTTGAGAGTAAGCTTGTAGGTGGGCATGATCCACAATTAGGTCTTCTTGTTTGCGCTCTAAGGTTTCAGTGCGCTCTCCTAATGCACCAATTTCTCTACGAAGCTCAGCTGTAGAACCTTTAATTTCTTTTGTTAGCGTGTCTTGAAGGAGGTTCATACGCCTGGTTAGGACATCAACAATGTTGGCAGACAGAGCATCTGGTATAGGGGATTGGGAGTCCATGCTGCCCTCAGATTCGCTGCCCTCCAGTGCAGAAGCAGATTCCCTATACATTTGGGATTTCCCAGCGTGATGATTTTTAAAATGATCTGCAACTGTTTTCCGGGGTGGATGGGACGGTTTTGATTTTCTCTTAGAAGCCTGGGACATATTTTAAAGCCTGTTTTCCGTGACAGACCAGTGTGGTTGGGCCCTTGCTCTATAGCATAGAGAGTAATAAGCGGGACAATGGTGAGGAGTGTCTAACTAAAGTCCCCCTGACGTCAATCTTGATTTAGGCGGCCATTTCCAGCAGATTGCTTAATGCCACAGTGGATTTTGTGGGTATGCCCCTGAGTATGAGTAGATCTCAATCAGTCCACTGCTGAGGTCGGCAGAGCGAAATTCTCAATGTACACCCTCTCCAGGGGAAATTACCCACACTGGGTCAAGACGGAGAAAGGAATGGGGATATGACCTACTGTGACTGCGCACAGCAGGAAAGGGGTGGAGAGAGTGCTTAAATTGTTATAGTGGTGAGCTTCTGGTCTTTAACACCTAGTGAAAAGTAACATCTCTAGACCTGTAAAACAGTGATACATGTGAGAGGACAAGATACCACCTTATACTATATATCTGTGGAAAGGTGACCTCTTATAGTAATAGGTCTGTAATGAGAGAATCAAGGTTAGGTTAAACAGTAAACATTCTAAACCAGATATGTAACCTAAAACATGAAAAGAATAGATGTTAATAGGCAAACACTGTACTGAAACTAGTTCTTTTCCTGCAGAAAAAAGGGTATGGGTTAAGACACTCCACTCTGAGTTTAAACTGCAGAGATACACATGCTGACGCAGCAGCCCAAACTTTATAGCAGTAATGTTACCCAAGTTCTGAATAATACACTAAGCAGGATGTGCCACAAAATGGATCTGTGGCTTATTAGTGCTCAAATATTACAGTTCCTTAATATAGCTCGGTTGCAGTCCTGTTGCCTATGATGTTAAAGTTTATGTATTCCAGCAGGGCTTAGCTTGCCAGAAGTATTGTGTGCAGGCAAACCAAAAAGAATTTAGATAGAACACCAACAGTTTAAGGTGTTAAATCCCTGTTTGGAGATATTGGGTGTTGGGTCACAGGTGACAGAGAAACAGACGTTATCTTAGTCTCACACAGTGTAGGTGTTAACGAGTATAGCAAGGTTAAAAAAAAGGCCTGTGTCTTGATATGCGCTCTAGAGCACTTGAGGTATAGTGCAAGCAACACAGTTCTTATAGGAGAGCCCCCAATAATGTGTCTCTATAGTTCAGGGTTATATGAGGGATCAGGGACTGACAGATTGAGATGATAGCCCAGGTCGTTAGGCGTGGGGCAATGTGGCGTACTTAATATATAGGGCCTCAGTAGACCCTATTTATGCTGTGCGTAGTGTGGATGGAAAACTTTCCAGTCTTACCCCTCAGAATATTTCAGCAGTCAGGTGAGCAGTGCCGAGTGTGTACACCTTGTGAGCCGTAGGTCTGCTGCAGCAGTGGGCTGCTTGCTCACATGAGGTCCGGAGTGTGAGGCTCCACTTTCAAGATGGCGGCAATGTGCGGTGTGCGGCTCCCAGGAAGCACGCAGGGCTGCCTTCAACGGCACTCTCCACAGGTATTAGGCCCCGATTTCAACAGCTTAAGAGCCCGTTGTAGTCCCAGCTTAGTCTTATGTCGGCCCCTCCGTAGTGGATCCGACGTGTGTATGCGCTGCCGTGTTCACCAGCCACGTGGGCTCGATAGTACCTCAGACGGCAGCAACGCTGATGCCCCCTTCTCAGGGACCGATTAGAGCTTCTATGTAGGTAGCAGCTCCGGAGCGGATCCCCGACCCTCCGGAGCTTAGGCAGGAGAGATAGCTCAGATGCGATGATAGGCCTATGTCTAAGGGCGCCCGGCTTAGCTCTTGAGTTCTTGCTCAGTTAACCCCTCAGTCCAGCCGGACCAAGGAGAGGTTTGTTCAGTAAGGTGACCGGAACACCAGGGATGTTTTTTAATGTAAATAAAGCTCTTTCACAGGCTGTAGTAAAGGTTTAACTTTAGAAATCACACGGAGCTCCACACTGATGCGACTGTCCTGCACGGCAGTTGGCTCCGCCCCCCAAAGTGCATATATGTTTTAGTCACTTGGTCAAAAATTGCACATGTCAAGGGGGGGGGAGGTTCTGATCAATGGTTAAGTCTAGTGGCGCCCCTGGACATAACATACAATTTCAGATATATTTTCAAATTACTTATATGATCAAACTTGTTTCATTTTCTTTGTGTCCTTTGTTGTATGTTCTACTGGAAGCTAGCTGAACATGTTGGGTGAGCAAATAACAAGAGGCATATATGTGCATCCACCAATCTTCAGCTAAATCCCAGTAGTCATTTGCTGCTCCTGAACCTACCTAGGTATGCTTTCTTCTACAAGATACGACGAGTCCACGGATTTCATCCTTACTTGTGGGATATTATCCTCCTGCTAACAGGAAGTGGCAAAGGGCACCACAGCAGAGCTGTATATATAGCTCCTCCCTTCCCTCCACCCCCAGTCATTCTCTTTGCCTGTTTTAGCACTAGGAAGAGGTAAAGTGAGGTGTTAGTTTTAGTTTCTTCAATCAAGAAGTTTGTTATTTTAAATGGTACCGGTGTGTACTATTTTCCTCAGGGAGATATGGAAGAAGATTTCTGCCCTGAGGTTGATGATCTTAGCAGACGTAACTAAAATCCATGTTGGCTCCCACAGAGTGCTGAAGGTAGTGCAAGAGAAATCTTCAGTGTGGAGAACGGTTGCATGCTACAAGCATTGAGGTATGTTCAGTCTTTTATTTCTGAGGAGACTTGTTATATCAGAATTGGCTGACATTTTATTCCCTGCTAGGGAAGGGGTAAGAAGTAGACCTGTACACAAACTGTGTTACTTAGAATCCTGTGCTTAACGTTTTCATTGACATAGTTCTGGGCTGAAGTGTTATGGAAAGGGACACTGGGAGAGGCAGCTTATCGTTTTTATTTGTTTATGGCATACAAATATAAGTTTGGCTGCAGCATTACTGTGCTGTTTTTAGGGGACCACATGGCTTTCCTTCCTAACTGCTTCCCATGCGGTGATACAGATCGCTTGTTTGACGTCCATTATGGGCGGGGCCTATTTTCGCACGCTCAGACGCGCAGTATACTCTGACTGAGAAGGCAGCAGGCATTAGCTCCGGTTGGGTCTAAACTTATGTTCTGATGACCGGATCGTTGTAGAGTCATTTTGCAGTACCCTGAGGGCAGGTAGGCGCCACAGCAGAGCTGTGGTGAGGTGCAGGGGTCATTTTTTCAAACAAAAGTTATTTTTTGCTATAAATGTCCTGTAAAGGTTAATTTAGCCCATTGCTCTTAAGGTGCAATAATTTTTGGCCACATTTAACATGTGTATTGAATCATATTGCGTTATTTAGCGTTTTAAAGCAGTTTTGGAAAGATTGTACGCTTTTTTATTTTTTAAAGGCGCAGTAAACTTTTTTGAAAAATCGTTGAAATCAATAAATAAGGTGTTTAACGACTATTGTGGTTATTGCTAGTCTGTCCAACATGTCTGACATTGAGGATACTAATTGCTCTATGTGTTTAGAAGCCATTGTGGAACCCCCACTTACTTTGTGTACCTCTTGCACTGAATAGACCTTACAATGTAAAAAGCATATTTTAGGTAAAGAAAGTGTACCTAAGGATGATTCTCAGTCTGAAGAGAATCAGGATATGCCATCCAATTCTCCCCAAGTGTCACAACCTTTAACGCCCACACAAGCAACGCCAAGTACCTCTAGTGCGTCTAATTCTTTTACTCTGCAGGAGATGGCTGCAGTTATGTCAACTACACTTATAGAGGTATTATCTAAATTACCAGTGTTACAGGGTCAACGCAGTAGGTCAGGTATTAATGTGAATACTGAATCCTCTGATGCTTTATTGGCTATTTCTGATGTACCCTCACAGTGCTCTAAGTTGGGGGTTAGGGAATTGCTGTCTGAGGGAGAACTTTCAGACCCAGGAAATATGTAACCTCGGACAGATTCAGACTTTATGTCCTTTAAATTTAAGCTTGAACACCTCCGCCTTTTACTTAGGGAGGTTTTAGCGACTCTGGATGATTGTGACCCTATTGTGATACCACTAGAGAAGTTGTGTAAGATGGACAAATATCTAGAGGTACCTATTTACACTGATGTTTTTCCGGTTCCTAATAGAATTTCAGAAATGATAAAAAAGGAATGGGATAGACCAGGTATACCGTTCTCTCCTCCTAATTTTAAGAAAATGTTTTCCATATCAGACACTATTCGGGACTCTTGGCAGACAGTCCCTAAGGTGGAGGGAGCTATATCTACCCTGGCTAAGCGTACAACTATACCTATCGAGGACAGTTGTGCTTTCAAAGACCCTATGGATAAGAAGTTAGAGGGTCTTCTAAAGAAATTATTTATTCATCAGGGTTTTCTTTTACAACCTACGGCCTGCATTGTTCCAGTAACTACTGCAGTAGCTTTTTGGTTTGATGCTCTGGAAGAGTCTCTGAAGGTTGAGACTCCAATAGAGGACATTTTGGATAGAATTAAGGCTCTTAAGCTAGCTAATTCCTTTATTACAGATGCCGCTTTTCAAATTGCTAAATTAGTGGCGAAAAATGCAGGATTTGCCATTTGAGCACTATGGCTCAAATCATGGTCTGCTGATGTGTCATCAAAATCTAAGCTTTTAGCTATTACTTTCAAGGGTAAGACCCTATTCGGGCCTGAATTGAAGGAAATCATTTCTGACATTACTGGAGGTAAAGGTCGTGCCCTACCTCAGGATAAGTCTGTTAAGATAAGGGGTAAACAAAATAATTTTCGTTCCTTTCGGAATTTTAAAGGAGTACCCTCTGTTTCCTCTTCCTCCACAAAGCAGGAAGGGAATTTTGGTCAATCCAAGTCCGTCTGGAGACCCAACCAGGCTTAGAATAAAGGTAAACAATCCAAGAAGCCCGCTGCTTCTACAAAGACAGCATGAAGGGGCGGCCCCCGATCCGGGACCGGATCTAGTAGGGGGCAGACTTTCTTTCTTTGCTCAGGCTTGGGCAAGAGATGTTCAGGACCCCTGGGCACTGGAAATTGTGACCCACGGGTATCAACTGGAATTCAAAGATTTTCTCCCAAGAGGGAGATTTCATCTTTCACGACTGTAGACCAGATAAAGAGAAAGAAGTTCTTACGCTGTGTAAAATACCTCTCTACCATGGGAGTAATTTGTCCCGTTCCAAAACTGGAACAGGGACAGGGGTTTTACTCAAATCTTTTCGTGGTTCCCAAAAAAGAGGGAACTTTCAGACCCATTTTAGATCTCAAGTGTCTAAACAAGTTTCTCAGAGTCCCATCGTTCAAGATGGAGACTATTCGAACAATCTTACCAATGATCCAGAAGGATCAATATATGACTACCGTGGACTTGAAGGATGCATACCTTCATATTCCTATTCACAAGGATCATCATCAGTTCCTAAGGTTTGCCTTCCTGGACAAACATTATCAGTTTGTGGCTCTTCCCTTCGGGTTGGCCACAGCACCCAGAATCTTCACAAAGGTTCTAGGGTCCCTTCTGGCGGTTTTCAGACCGCAGGGTATAGCAGTGGTGCCTTATCTAGATGATATTTTGATTCAGGCATCAACTTATCATCAGACAAAATCTCACACGGACACAGTATTGTCTTTCCTGAGAACTCACGGTTGGAAGGTGAACATAGAAAAGAGTTCACTAGTTCCACGGACAAGGGTTCCCTGCTTGGGAACTCTGATAGACTTGGTAGACATGAAAATATTTCTGACGGAGTTCAGAAAATCAAAGATTCTAAATACTTGCCGAGCACTTCAGTCCATTCCTCGGCCATCAGTGGCTCAGTGTATGGAGGTAATTGGATTAATGGTAGCGGCAATGGACATCGTTCCGTTTGCTCGCTTTCATCTCAGACCACTGCAGCTGTGCATGCTAGGACAGTGGAATGGGGACTATGCGAATTTATCTCCTCAGATAAATCTGGATCAAGAAACCAGAGACTCTCTTCTTTGGTGGTTGTCGCCGGATCATCTGTCCCAGGGGACGTGTTACCGCAGACCCTCGTGGGTGATAGTGACAATGGACGCCAGTCTTCTGGGCTGCAGTCTGGAATTCCCTGAAAGCTCAGGGTGTTTGTACTCAGGTGGAGTCTCTACTTCAAATCAATATTCTGGAACTGAGAGCAATATTCAATGCGCTTCAGGCGTGGCCTCAGTTGGCTTCGGCCAAATTCATCAGATTCCAGTCGGACAATATCACGACTGTGGCGTATATCAATCATCAGGGGGAACAAGGAGTTCCTTAGCGATGATAGAAGTATCAAAGATAATTCGATGGGCGGAGGCCCACTCTTGCTATCTATCGGCAATCTACATCCCAGGAGTAGAGAACTTGGAAGCGGATTTTCTAAGTCGTCAGACTTTTCATCCGGGGGAGTGGGAACTCCACCCGGAGGTGTTTGCCTCACTGATTCTCCGATGGGGCAGACCAGAGTTAGATCTGATGGCATCTCGTCAGAAAACCAAGCTTCCACGTTACGGATCCAGGTCGAGGGATCCTCAGGCCGAACTGATAGATGCCTTAGCAGTACCTTGGTCGTTCAGCCTAGCTTATGTGTTTCCACCGTTCCCTCTCCTTCCACGCGTGATTGCTCGGTTCAAACAGGAGAGAGCTTCAGTAATCCTGATAGCACCTGCGTGGCCACGCAGGATTTGGTATGCGGATGTAGTGGACATGTCCTCTCTGCCACCGTAGAAAATTCCTTTGAGACAGGACCTTCTCATTCAAGGTCCTTTTCAGCATCCAAATCTAAATTCTCTGCAGTTGACTGCTTGGAGATTGAACACTTGATTTTATCTAAGCAGGGATTCTCTGATTCGGTCACCAATAATTTGATACAGGCTCGTAAGCCTGTCACTAGAAAGATCTATAATAAGATATGGCGTAAATATCTTTATTGGTGTGAATGCAAGGGTTGCTCATGGAGTAAAGTTATTATTCCCAGGATGCTGTCTTTTCTCCAAGAAGGATTGGAGAAAGGGTTATCAGCAAGTTCCTTAAAGGGACAGATTTCTGCTTTGTCAATTTTGCTTCACAAGCGTTTGGCAGATGTGCCAGATGTTCAGTCTTTTTGTCAGGCTTTATCCAGAATTAATCCTGTATTTAGACCTATTACTCCTCCCTGGAGTTTGAATTTATTTCTTCGAGTTCTTCAAGGGGTTCCGTTTGAACCCATGCATTCCATAGACATTAAATTGTTATCTTGGAAAGTTTTGTTTTTGGTTGCTATTTCTTCTGCTCGAAGAGTTTCTAAGCTTTCAGCATTACCATGTGATTTGCCTTATTTTATATTTCATTCTGATAAGGTGGTTTTGCGTACCAAACCTGGATTTCTTCCTAAGGTTGTTTCAAATAAGAATATTAATCAGGAAATTGTTGTTCCTTCCTTGTGTCCTAATCCTTCTTCTAAGAATTAGCGTCTGTTACATAACCTGGACGTGGTCCGTGCCTTGAAATTTTACTTACAGGCAACCAAGGATTTCCGTCAATCATCTTCATTGTTTATTCTGGAAAGCGTAGGGGTCAGAAAGCTACGGCTACCTCTCTTACTTTTTGGCTGAGGAGTATTATCCGCCTGGAATATGAGCTGCTGGACAGCAGCCTCCTGAAAGAATTACGGCTCATTCTACTAGGACTGTGGCTTCCACATGGGCCTTTAAAATCGATGCTTCTGTTGAACAGATTTGTAAGGCTGCGACTTGGTCGTCCCTTCATACTTTTTCCAAATTTGATACTTTTGCTTCTTCTGAGGCTGTTTTTGGGAGAAAGGTTCTTCAAGCAGTGGTGCCTTCCGTTTAGGTCTCTGTCTTGTCCCTCCCGTTTCATCCGTGTCCTGTAGCTTTGGTATTGTATCCCACAAGTAAGGATGAAATCCGTGGACTCTTCTATGATTTCGTATCGTAGAAGAAATCAATTTATCAGGTAAGCATAAATTTCCTTTTTCAACAAATGATAGCAAGTGAATTAAGCAACTTCAATAATAGAAGTAAATTGTAATGAATGGTGTTTAAAATTGTATGTTCTATCTAAATCATTTGTTTAATCTTGAAGGATCGCACGGAAACAGGGGCATCAAGGGCATCTCTTATTTCAAGGAAATATATTATCTTTAAAATGAGATAAAGTGCCCAGTTAGATAAGAAATTGTCAAATTTATATCAGACGTGATACATAAAGGGACCCTAAAATCAAACTTTTCATGATTAAGACAGCAAGCAATGTTATACAAACTCCCAAGTTACTTCTAATATTAATTTGCTTTTCTCCATTGATATCTTTAAAATCATACCTAGGTAGGCTCAGGAGCATCAGTACACTATTGAGAGGTAGCTGGTGATAGGTGGCTACGTATATATGTCTCTTGTCATTGGCTCACCCAATATGTTCAGCTAGCTCACAGTAGTGCATTGCTGCCCCTGAGCCTACCAAGGGTTACCAACAAAATTACGCAAATTTGAAAACTGAATAAATTGGCATATTGTATAAAATTACATGCAATATCTGTAATATGATAGTTGAATTTTTACTTTCTGTCCCTTTAAAAGAAATTTATAACCCCCTTTTTTTTTTTTTCAACCAAGCATCACATGCTACAGGCTAAGTTCAAGTCTCTTTTTATCTTCAAAACCAGACTCCAGCTGGACAATCGGCGATGACTGGGCACAATGATTCTTGGGTCACACAATGTCCCACCTAACAGCACTACCTTAGCCCCAATGTTGATCCCATGATATATATTTTCGATAACTATTCAGTAATTTTACCCCTTGGCTGCCAGTAACATACAAATTAATGGTTTTACCACTTTAGCTGCCAGTGACAAGTAAACAGAAGTGATTTTACCCTTTGTCTACCCCTCACTACATTCTGCTTCATACTGTAATGCATATAGGCATGGGGATTTTTTTTTTTGGGGGGGGGGCACAAGAACTTGTTAATTTACAATATTTAGTTACTTACTAAATATGATTAAGGAAAACATTTTCTCTTTATATGGCAATTAAAAATATGGTGGGGAGGGGCATATGCAGTGGGAGGGGCACATGGGGTGGGAGGAGCAATAGGAGAGAGGAGGGGCAAAAGAGGTAAGTAGGTGGAGCAAAGATGGGGTGGGGGGCCCTGGCTGGTCTCAGTCCGTCCCTGAGCACACACACAACATATAGAAAGTCTAAACCTCTCTTGCAAGCACACAGCAAGATTAAAAGCATTTGGCAAAATGTAATAGCCCAGAACCACATCATGGTCTCTTCCTGGGTTCCTAACCTACAGCCACACAATGCATGCCTTCAACCAAGCACACTGAGATTCCAACAAGGTTAACACAACCCTTTTGTAATTTCCCTAGACACATACAAAACCTGGAAATGGGTTTTACTCTCAAACCAGACTGGGTGCACATCATATGTCGCTTTAAAACCTTTGTACTCACCAGCACTCACAGAGAGCTGAGCAGCTCCCAGCAACCCATAGGAAAAATTATAAAGCAAAAATATTAACACAACACATAGAAAGTCTGGCACTCTTTTGCAAATACACAGCTAGATTTAAAGCAAAATGGAATAGTAGGTTTTTATCTAGCTTTGTGTTAACAAAAGTATGCCTGACTTTTTAACCTGGAGCTAAATTCTAGGGGGGCAAGATCCCCCCCCCCCCGCACCTCCAGACACCCATGCTTAGGAGTGTGCATGTGCATTTAACATTTTATAACTGCAATTATTGCAACTATTTATAACATTTCTTGAAATATTGTTGCAAACAATGCTGCTAAATGCTTGTGCATACTGCTCAGCTTACCTAGGATTACTCTTTAACAAATAATGCAAAAAGAATAAACCAAAAATAATAATAGAAGTAAATTGGAAATTTGTTTAAAATATCATGCTTTATCCAATCCATTTAAAGGAGATTTATATATATATATATATATATATATATATATATATATATATATATATATATGTCTACATGTTTGTGCATATGTATTTATAGGTGTGTATATATGTATTTACAGATGTATATACACATATAAATATACACACACACACACATATATAT